>NC_053489.1:560689168-560989168 GCF_905171775.1 Rana temporaria | reverse complement strand
GTGACCTAGCTGTGTTGATTAACTGCAGCAGAAAAAAGTTAGGTTCTATTAGCTGGTTGTACTTTGGGGGGAGCTGTGTAAGGCTGGCCATACATTACATTTTTTTTTTTTTTTTTACCAATACAATATAATATGAGGTCAGAGGATCGCAAGTGTTTTTTTTTTACCCTTTATGGGAAAGCGCATATGACCCATCTGTTAATTCAGGGGTCCATTTAATGAGGATAGCTGTACATGTAGAAACACAAGTGGACACCCTTTGGGAATCTGTGTGCCCTGCTCCATGTGATTTTTCATATTTCTTTGTGTGCAATCAATTGTTATTCTTATTATATTTTATTGATGCTGGGATTTTATATGTTGTCCCTGAGTGTTCAGCTGCTTTTATTTATTATTTTTTATATATTGAGCATTGTCTGCGCTGATTAATTACCATTTAGTTACACCTGCTGATGCCAGGAAAATATCCACTCTGGCTGCCAACAGCCGGAACGGCAATATACTGTTTTTTTTGTTTTAGAAAGTTTAGAGACCCATGGTTTACCTTAAAGTTACAGCCAAAGTTATACAACATGTGTCTTTAAAATTGTCCTTTTTGTTATACTTTCTTCATGTCTGACTTGTAGGCGATTTCACTTTTTTCTCCGGTGCATCTACTTACATGTACAACCACACCTGTGTAGGGGGAATTAAAGGCTGTATAAGAAACGCTGCCCCGGGAGAGAATCATGAATTGGAACATCTCCTTTTTATTTTGAGCTGTTCCATTCACTTGAGATTGAAAATGCATGTGCTGTGCACCTACGTTTCTTATGCAGCCTTAACATTTTCACAGGACAAAGGCTAAACTTTTCTTTTGGGAGAACTGTTTATATTATTTGGCTCCATTCACACTTGAGCTGAGCATCTTCGGTCGTCTTTTGAGCATTTTTGTTTAGAAATTGTACAGGTGTTTTTATGCACGTTTTTGGCTTTAGTTTACTTTCTATATTAAGCCAATAGAAAGCCGTTATTTCAGGCCATCCATTTCAAGGCTGTTGAGGCCCAAACTTGCAATTTTGTCTTTTTTTTTTTTTGATCGACAAGATCAAACGTCACTACGCTCAGGACTACATGAACAGGCACCATTGAAAAATAAGAAAATGCTAGTGTTAGGGCTGAAACACTTTTGGGGAATCTTCAAATCGCACTTGAAATTGCTCAGGTGTGAACAGGATATGTGTTCATGTGATATTCACCCATGATTTCCCTACTTTGTCTACTACTTGTTATAAGCAGCCGTAGTGCAGTGTATGAGGGCACGCTGACTTATAGGCTTGGATATTATATATAAAAGTATTATCTTTGTTTGCTGTGAAGGTTAATAATCTAACTGGGTAGGCTGTGCCAGCAGTATGAACAGCATCTTTGTTCCAGGAAAGTGTTTCAAACTGTTATCAGTTTCAGCCAGCTCTGCATGGAGAGGCCGGATGTGAAGTTTTGCTTTCTCATTGTAAGATAAGCAAAGTCCACTAGAAATTTACTACACAGAGTGCAGTGTATTTTGCCATGTGTTTTATGAAAAGAGAGATATGCCATTAGTAATAGTTATCTTCACTTCAGCCTTTTATACATGATTCATCATTTCTGTTTTAATAAAGATAATAGTAAGTATGGGATGCTGTTTGCATCACTGCCAGTGTTTCTGCCTTTCTGTTAAAGGTTTGCTTTCATTAATGTAGTTGTGGCCATGGAAATATCTATTTTTATGTCTTTTAATTTCAGGAAATGAAAATATTCCAGATTCCATGGATGCATGCAGCACGTCATGGGTGGGATGTGGACAAAGATGCTCCTCTGTTCAGAAACTGGGCAATTCATACAGGTATTCAACGCACGTCAACATGACACTTAAAAGCATATTGCGTCTCAACTATTTAATCTTCCTTTGTTAATGGCTGAAATCATCAGCTCTTTGATGGGCATGTAATGACAATATCGTGTGAATAAAACTCGGACCAAATTTTTCTCATTCTCTTACTCAAGAGTCTGCTGCTTTTCACAGCAGTGTGGACCTGGATTATTATTATTAATTATGGGTGATGTTGGTAGGCTAGTTTTATTGGGCACAGCCCATTCTACATTTCAGAATGAAACGGACCAATGGCAAGACCGAATAGATTTAGTGTTGCAAGTTCCAAATGAATATAAAGCTAAAAATAAATAAAAAAAGGTCTTTAACACACTGTGGCTTTTTTTCAGAGTTTGGGTAGAATGCTGCCCTTACATTGCGTGCTCTTCTGCTTTAGTTACTAAATGGGCGTGCACGTGTATATCTAGAATTTACCCATCAATAAAATATGTATGTAGTTAGTTTTATTATTATTAATAATAATATTCAGGATTTATATAGCACCAACAGTTTGCGCAGCGCTTTGCAACTTGAGGGCAGACAGTACAGTTACAATGCAATTCAATACAGGAGGAATCGGAAGGCCCTGCTCTATATGTGAGTGTGTGTATATATTATGATTAAAGACCTCCAATGGATTGCCCATTATGTCCTCATACCCCCTTCACCAGACTGTATCAACATGACTTTGAAAGACTTCCATGGTTTGGTTTTACTGTACATATGGATAACTAGTCAGAAATTCTGAAAAGAACATAAGGCTTTTATCCTATTTCTTCATATGAAAACAGCAAATGACAAATACACAAGCTATAGTTTGACTTTTGCTGTTTTGTGCAATTAAAACATGGAATTGAGATACATTTACTGTCAATGCTGCTTGTGTTCATATGACACATCAAGTTGATTTTTTTTCTACTTAGAAGTTCAATAATGCATTAAATCCCATTTTAATTTTTTTTAAATGATTCAGAGATTCTTTCTCATGCCCAAGTCATTTGGTTCCCATTCTCCATACCTGCAGTTAAGACCCCCTGCTATAGATATTTTTATCTGATAATTTATATATGTTCTTGATTTATAGGGAAGTATCAGCCTGGTATAGATAAACCAGATCCAAAAACATGGAAGGCAAATTTTAGGTGTGCAATGAACTCATTACCGGATATAGAAGAAGTAAAAGACAAAAGTATGAAGAAAGGCAATAATGCCTTCAGGGTATACAGGATGATACCAATAGCAGAAAGACCTTCAAAGAGAGGTATGCTATGATCTTTTATTTGTGACTTTGGTGACCCATCATTCAATTTGTAGTGACAACACTTGTTTTGGGCTAGGTTTACAGGTTTTGCATTTCCCTGCAACCATGTTTATGTGGGCACATCAGCCCATTCATTTGAATGGGCTGCTGAAATGCAGGGAAAATGTCAGCAGGAAAAATTGCATGGTGCTTCGGCAAACAGCACTGCATTTTTCGGTCCATGGGTGGTGCCATTGAAGGGTTCATGGCACCCCCATGCCCCTGCTTAAAAGCAGGCAATTTTTGATGCGGGAACACGTGTGATTTACACACCACCTTGCACCTGCAATAGTGTGAACCTAGCCTTAGATACTTTTGAGTGTGTTAATGTATGATGCATAAAACAATAAAATTCTGTGTTCCACAGCAACCACCAAAATATTACATTTTATTGACTTGATTCCTGAGTGGTTACAAAAGTTACAGCTGTCTGCACATCATTATTATGCAAAGTTCTATAGCTCTCATCAATGTAACATTGCTCCTATTATAGACTGATCTAGAATAAGAGAGGAATCATTGTTCAATGTACTTTGTTTAGTAAAGGAGATTTCTCCTTCAGCAAAATCCTGAGGTGAGGTCGGTTTTGTGGGTTTAAATCGAATCTGTAACTGTGGGTCTATGTGGTGGCTCTAGCTATATTAAAATGATCAAAGCTGACAAAGGCCTTATGTACACAGCAATATGAAAATACAGCAATTGGTATAGAAGATCTTGCTGGCAAAAGCGTAGCATCCTCCATTGCTGGAAGCAAGTGGCTATTCCTGTCCAACTTCCTCCGTTGTCGGGACACAGGTGGCTTCTCAAGAAAGCTGCCTAGTAGGGTTGTCCCGATACCGATACCAAGCATTTCCCCGAGTACTTGTACTCGGGGAAAATGCTCCGATACTTTACCGATACCTGACTTTCCCTGTATCCTCCTCCAGTTCCCCCATCCATTCTGCTCTCTCCCTCCATGCTCCTGTGCCACCCCCCCCTCCGTGCCGCTGCCGTTCTGCTCTCCCCCCTCCGTGCCACTGCCGTTCTGCTCTCCCCCCTCCGTGCCGCTGCCGTTCTGCTCTCCCCCTCCGTGCTGCTGCTGTCCTCTGTTCTGCTCTCCCCCTCCATGCTCCATGTCCCCCTCTGTGCTGCTGCTTCCCCCCTCCGTGCTCTGTGTCCCCCTCCATGTCCTCCTCCACCCCCTCTGTCAGGATGGAGAGCGGTGGTAGGAGCCGCTAAACCTGGCTCCTACCTTTTCCGAATGAACAGTCGGTGATCACTGACTCTGTCAATTCATATGACTGAGCATCGTAAACTGTGTTTATGAATGGATAGGAGCCTCTGTCTCCTGTCCATTCATTTTTAGTGCAGCTGAGAAAAGGACTGGGGAATCTGTGTCCTTAGTCCCTCTCTCTGTTTCAAAGGTGAGATATCAGGGGTCTGTTATGACCCCTGATATCTCACCAAAGCCCCGCAACAGGGCTAAGAAAGAAAAATGGCAATAAATAATAAAAATAATTAATTGTAAAAAAATAATACATATTAAAAAAACACACTGACACATCCATTCCCCCCCCCCCCAAGAAAGCATTGTAAAAAAAAAATAGTGAAAAATGTAAATTGTAAAATAAAATAAAAATACTGACACAAAAAAAGTATCGGTAATCTGTATCGGCGAGTACTTGGGGAAAAAAAGTAACGGTACTTGTACTCGGTCTTAAAAAAAGTGGTATCGGGACAACCCTACTGCCTAGCATCCTCTGTTACTAGGATACAGGCAACTTCTGCCGCCTTGCGCCCTACTGTTGCTATGACAAAGTAAGCTCTTGTGCCGCAATAGAGTACCTTTGCACTTTATGCATGTAAACATTAGCACAAATGATAAAATATGTACATCGTACTTTACGGTTGCATATCTGAACTCAGCAGGTTTCCTGATAAGTATTGGTTATAGAACCTCTTTCAAGTTTGCACAATGTGTATTAGTTAAAGAACATCTTTCAAGTTAGCCTGCGTATGATCATTCATTTTGACTCATTTGTTCTTGTTTTAGATGTAAGGGCTGACTCTGGTCTTACCAGCTTTTAACAAAGCCCTTGCACACTGTAAAGAAATCCCCATGGCATAACTTGAATGCGCAGTATGGGAAATCTAGTCACTTTTTTGCTTATCAATCATTGCAGCACAGCATTTGAATGGCAGGATCAGCATTCAGAGCATTTTCAGGCATAGTTTTATAGCATCGCAACAACCTTATATGCTTGCTGTTTTGTTTTGTTTTTTTGTTATAACTTCTCTTATTACTTATTAGCTCAGTGAGTTTCACAATCCTCACTTTCATTTCCTACTACCATATGTGAATTTTGTGTTTTCCCTACAATCACATGGAATGCTCTGTTTTGGGTGGACAGGCTCTGTTTTAAAGAATTTGTCTGGGAAAATCTTATTTAGGATTGTCACTCTGCCATACTCGATTCTCCGTATATTACTATGAATGATCCAACAGGCAAGTGTGTTAGATTGGAGCTGGCACCCATAGCATTACTTCACTTGGTAACAAATTGTTATCTTGGCTCAGCTTTGTCTATAAATAGGATTCCTTAAAGGAGTTGGAAAGGAAAAAAAAATATTTGCCTAAAATTAATGTCTGCAAGGTAGACTGACAGAATAGTGTAATGATTCTGTTAAAAAACGAGTAAATACCCATTAAATTTCTTCATCTATATCACCTCTGGCGTTCTAGTTTCTGTTCTCTCATTCACTTCCTGGTTTGCGGCGCTCGTTCATGTAAGAACTACATTTCCCAGTATGAATTGCGGCACGCCCAGTAATTCACACCTCCTTGAAGTCTCTAACACGTAGAGAGCGCCCTGCCGCAAAGATGTAGTTCCCAGGAGGGGGTGAGCACGTCACTGACCACCACAGTAAATCCTCCCTTCACGGTGGTGAGTAACAATCAGACAAGCAGGAAGTGAACAGAACAGAGAAGAAATAGAGCAACTTCTGAGCAAAAACAAACAATGAGGAAGTGAAAAGAGGAATGTCTGCAGGTAAAGGATGCTTATTATGAAAAAAAAAAAATTCCTTTACAACCCCTTTAAGTTTCATAAGAAAGAATCCCTTTGTAGATTGTTTAGGAAGAAGTGCAATACACCTACTGCAGGTAGTCCCCGCATTGGATTACGTCGGAGGAAACAATACCGACCTGCCAGGCTTTTATAACCTCTTAACACAACTAACAGCCAGAATGGGAGACTGTTATCTAATGTTTGTAAGGACTTTAACATAACTATGGCCAGTAAAGATCTTTATTTGCATATGTACTCATATTTACAGTGTATTACACCAGTGTATTCACTACAATATATGTGCAGGACAGATGGAGAAAGACTTATTGTGTAACACTTCTTATGGAAATTACTTAGTCTGACATGGACACAAATAATTACCTAATGAAATCTAGTTTGAGGTTGCTAGCTTAGAAAATAAGACTGCCCTGCATGCAGATTAGCATACTGTTATGATACAGGTTATGCTTCCTAATATCTAAACTCATTTCTGTTTTGCTTTCCCTTTCAGGAAAAAGAGCAAAAGAAGAAAAAATAAAACAAGAGAAGGTTTGGATTTTTATCTCATACTGCCTGCAATAACATAAAGTGGAACTAAATTCTGAGCACTACAAACTGAAAACACTATTTAACCTCCCTGGCGGTATTCCCGAGTGTGGCTCGGGGTTACATTTCAGTACCATTAGCGGTAACCCCCAAGCCACACTTGGGATTGCATCTCAGGATCCTGGTCCAGGTAACTTACCTTGTCACCAGGATCCTGCGATGTCCCTCCACTGTGTCTGTGGGCTGTGTCTTCCGCCTGATGCCTCCTATGTGCCAGGCTCTGTTCCCTGCGAGCATTGCGGCGGAGCCTGGTAGCAAATTCAAAAAGTACAAAATTCATAACACATACAGTACACTGTAATCTTACAGATTACATTACTGTATGAAATAATTTCACATCCCTTTCTTTTCCTAGTGCTTTGTCCAATGCCCTGCATGCCGTTTTATATTGTGTGTGTGTGTGTGTGTGTGTGTGTGTATGTATGTGTGTATATACAGTTTTTTTTCTGCCTGGAAACTTGAGATTGTCCATAGCAACCAAAAAGTGTCCCTTTTACGTCAAAAGTGGTTTTAGACAGCTAGAAAACAGTGATAATAAAGTGGAACACTTGCAGAATTGAGCTATAGTGAATCGTGGGGAAATTAATTTTATTATTATTATTATTATTATTATATTATTATTATTTTTTTATAGTTATTATGTTTTATGATTTTTCTGCTTCAAATTTTATCATAACCGGGATGTCTACTAGACTCTTGTTTGGACAGATTTAAGTGTTATTTCTAAGAATTACAGGCCTATAATATGAAAAGGCCAAATTTATATGCAAAACAATGTACCGCTTTGAGACGCAAAAAATCTGACATCATACCGTCAGGGTGGTTAAAGTGGAATACCAGGCTACTACTAACTATGTTTAAACCTGATCCCACCCTCCCTTCTAAATGGGATATGAACTACCCTGTGAATGGAAGATGCTTATAATTACCTATAATTGGAGCGCTCCAGCCCAGTCACCTGATCTCCCTAGTGGTTGGCTTTAGGGGTCTTGCATCCCAGTCATATTTGTTTTTGGGGTTGTTTTTGACTTATGCAAAGAGAGATCACACAATGGCACATTCCTGAATGGAGAATGGTGTGGCGGCTTGTCCATATAGTCATTTAACCAGAATAACCAAGATATTAGAGGCTTTATTAGATATTTGTCAGGCCAACAATAATAAGGAATATGAAATATGCAATTTTTCTTACAAGGGGAGAGGAGAGATCACCAACAATGGCTGAAATTTCTGGCCAGTGACGCCACACATAGACTTCCTATGGGGCATCCATTGTCGGCTGTTTCTCCTCTTCCCTGAAACTGCCACTGGGAAACGATCACGTTACCCAATCAGAGTGCCCTGAGAATGGGTAAGTGTAAGCATCTTTCTTTTAAAGGGTAGTTTGTATAGGATTTAGAGGGGTGGTGAGAGCATGTTTAAGCATAGTTGATAATAGCCTGGAATTCCACTTACATTTTTTGTTACTAAGCACAAATGATCCCTGCTTTACATGATTCGGTTAAAAATTCAGACACGCCATACCAGATCATTTGAGCCTAACTTTAGCCAACAAATTAGAGCGTAACAAAGAGTTTATTTGTGCCTGTGACCCCACTGGGGAGATTTTTGCTCACTTTTGTGCCTGTAGATCCAGGATGGGGGTAGCATAGTTGTCATTGTGACAGGAAAAACATACTTTTTGTTGTGAATCTCTGTAGAGATTTGCCTGTCTTGAAAGGGAATTGAGGTGAAATGTCCCCATTAGGGACTCGGGCAGCAATAAAACCTGACAGAAGTGCTGAACTTTCCTCCATCTGTCTTTCTTTGAAATTGGTCTTTCAATAATGCTTCATATGTAAATGTTTGAAGCAAAAAAAAACATGTGTACTAATCTTTGTTGTGGTGACGTGTACAAATTTATTTCAAAGTATTTAAAAAAAGAACCACAAAATGTTAAAAACACACTTTAGGGGCGGGGAACTATGAGAATCTTGTGATAAAATTTTCAGTTTCAATTTGACTAGTAAGGAGGTTTAAAAAGCACTAAAGCTGTGTATTTGATAATGGGGAAAAAAGCTGTGATGTACCGCATGAGCATAATTTTTCAAATTAATTGTAAAGAGGCCATTTTTACAAGTAGGAAACCACATTTTTATTTTTAATGTGCTGTCCATCTTTATTAATTATCTCTAATGCAAAG
The DNA here is from genome assembly GCF_905171775.1 of Rana temporaria. Lineage (NCBI taxonomy): Eukaryota > Metazoa > Chordata > Amphibia > Anura > Ranidae > Rana > Rana temporaria. The sequence continues at coordinate 560,980,142 of NC_053489.1, read as the reverse complement.
GTCACATTGGTAGAAGAAATAATAAAAAAAAAATGCTTGGATAGACTTATTTAATCCTTTGTGTTTTGTACAGGAGGATATTGGCCAGAGAGCGTTGCCTTTGATGAATGGAGCATATACTTTTCATCCACAATATGCATTGATATGTTCGACATTAAGACCAGAAGTTGATAGCACTGTAAATATTGTAGGTGAGTGTTTAAACTGCCGTATCCTTATGAAGCTAGAGGTAGTTCACTGCATGTTTAAATGTGTCTTTGCACTTTGAGGCATCCTGCCTATTAAGAATTTATTTACCTGCAAGAATATGGAAGTTGTAGCTTAGGATGCCCTCTTTATCCTTCCTTCACTTGGTGGTTTACTTGTAATGCCGCGTACACACGGTCGTTTTTTTGTGATGAAATAAAACAACGTTTTTAAAAACGTAATTTAAATGATCGTGTGTGGGCTTCACATCGTTTTTTGTTATCTAAAAAAACGACCAAAAAAAAATTCGAACATGCTTAAATTTTTTATGTTTTTTAAAATGTCGTTTTTTTTGTGTCATAAAACATGATCGTGTGTGGGCTAAAACGATGTTTAAAACAACGTTTTTAAATTTGCGCATGCTCAGAAGCAAGTTATGACGCGAGCTTGAATGGAACAGAGTGCCGTCGTACGTGTTGTACGTAACCGCGCTTTGCAAGAGCATTTTCAGAAAACGATGGTGTGTGGGCAACGTCGTTTTTAAAAATGAAGTTTGAAAAACGTTGTTTTTTTTCATGATAAAAAACAATGTTTTTTTTACAAGACAAAAAACGACCGTGTGTACGCGGCGTAAGTGTCCACAGGTAAAAGATGTGGCCAACTCATGGTATGTTAAAGCACATTGTTTCTTTCTTTATATTATAACCTTGCTTTAGATTAGCGAGATAGATGGGCCTCAACTGCAGCCCCTTACATCCCAAAGGGCCACGTTTAAAGCGGAGTTCCACCCATTTAAAATTCTGCAGCTACAAAAAGTGTAGCTGCTAACTTTTAATAATCAGACACTCACTGTCCCACGGTCCAGCGATGCAGGTGCACAAAGCCCCCTTCTCTCTCCCTCCCTGACTGTGGCTTCCCAGCCAGGCACGCACATGCGTGAGCCGCGCTGCACGCTGTAAATGACCGGGCAATCTTCTGGGACTTGTGAGGGGGAGAGGTGATCTTCCTTGTGGTGCCAGAAGAGAAGGTGGGAGCTGGGTGCCTGTAAAAACAGGGTACCCGCTCCCCCCCCAAAAAATGACATGCCAAATGTGGCATGTCAGGGGGTCACCAATACTTAGTGGAAGTTACATTTTTGGGTGGAACTCCGCTTTAATGTTCAGTATGTGTAATGCTATAATATGTTTGTGGACATTCTACATGAGGTGGTCATAGACTGTGAATAATGCTACAGATGTGGTTGCAGGCTGCAGACATGCTGCGGGACACGGACATAGACTAGGAACATGTTATAGGAGATTACTGCTATTGCAATCCCTTTTCCCTGTTCCCACTATTGACCTCTGGGGTTCGAGTGCTGCACAAGAAGTATCATGACGCTGCATTTGGCCCTCAAACGTTGTTGCTGCATTTTATCAATACATGAGTGGAATTTCTGACTGCTTTTTGAGTACTGATTAGTTTGGTCTATACAGACAGAAGTAACATTGGGGGAAATTTTAACTTCAATAATTTGAAAATGAGTCATTTATTTTTCTGTTCCTGTCCACCTCTCATTTAAGTTTTCTGATCACACAATGGAAACTCTGTATCTACATTTTTGGATTCTCTTGCATGTTTTGAAGGCTTTACGTAGTCTTTCTTGCAGTCCAGCAAAATGGGCTGTACAGTATTGACAACACAACACAATTAGCATGAGTTTCCTTGTGTAAGAAGGAAGTCTTTTGCACCTATTTCTGTAAATGTCATATTGTTTTTTTGTCATAAGTTTTGGACTAGAGTAGGTAAAAGTTCATGCCCATACTAGTTCCTTTTTTTTGCTGTTTATGTTTTAGTAGATCTTCTCTCCAAAATATGGGCGATCCCCTTTTAGACCTTTTGATATAGATATAGGTGTTACCGATGGAAGCTTACCCCTTCCCTACTGGTTTGTGACAATTTTAGCATTTTGTATTTTATGTAATTGCCCCTCCTTTGTTATAATCCTCATCCGAACAAATATAGAGAGGGGATCTTCCAAGCAGGGACACAGACAAGAATAAAAATCAAAGGTGCCAACACAGATGGACTTTGTACTAACAATCTAAATGTTTACAGTCTTATCTAGTCAATAGCAAAGGAACGCCTGCTTAAACCCGTGCAGCTATAAACATGTGAATAGTATATCATACCAAAAAATATACAAAACATCCATCCAAAAAGTATAGTCCATGAAACATCTATAAATCCACAGTGGCAATCAAAAACACAGTGCTTAATCTCATAGGAAAGCAGCTCGCTGTCACAATCGACCCTCAGGTTTACTGGAAGGTATCAAAGTGCTGTTGTATGATCCTCTCTGGACTGTCATCTTTATATATGACTCCAGATCACAGATGGACACATCGAGATGGAAATCCCATATGCATAAAAACCTCAAATTTCCCAACAGGGATCAGTGCGCTCTGTAATCTTATAGATCTGGCCAAAAAACGCACTCTCTTCCATAGCACTTCAGGTCTACAGAAGAACACTTGTGATAAGGGATGTGGTCTTTTCCCATCTCTGCCAGCACTGGCGTGGTAGGGCATTTTTTTTTTAAGTGATATTCGGTTAAAAATGATAAGGTACTGTACATCAGGACATTACAAAGATAAAAAAAAGTGTGATTTCAGTTATGCTTTAAACTTTTAGTTTAAAGTATAACTAAAGGCAACATTGTTTTAATTTTGGATAGAGTTAGAGGGAGGGTTATAGCCCTTGTCAATTGTCCCATTGGGGAGATTTCCCTTCACCTCAGAGCCATAACGGGAAGTGAAAGGAAATCCCTGGTTTACATTGGATTTACAGACATGCTAATATACTAGCCCACACAAGAGATGAGTTACAGTGCCAGGTATTATTTGCAGCAGTGCAGCAGAAATCTTGGCTCTATCCCCCCCAATTCAGTGTTTCTCACTTTTTGTTTTTAAAGTCAAGGCACATTTTAAAGTTATGCATATCTCGAGGCACTCCATTCTAAAATGTAATAAACTAAACCAATATTTTTACATTATGTCATGGATATGCAATAGCCTGGCAGCTTACCTGTGTTTCCATCTGCTCATTATTTATTTATTTATTTATTTATTTATTTATTTATAAAAATTCTTAAAAGTACAAAATGGTACAAAACGCAGTCAGTTACCCGTAGGCCTCGATGCGCCGAGAACAACAATAGAGCAACAACCTAAAAAACACACAGGCAGCGGAACAGATCAAAATTTTAAATGGTTAGCAGATCAAAGAACTATAAAAACCTATGTAATTCCATAGGCTTAACTGAAAAGCTCAGTTTTTAGAAGCTTCCTGAACTTAAAAAGATCATTCTCAAGCCTTAATTTTAGAAAACTTCCAAAAAGTTCCAAAACTGTGCTCCCTGGACCGCACTCATCGTGCCTCCGCATTTTTTCTTTCAAAATTTAGGGATCACCAAAGTTTCCGAATTAGCCGACCTTAAGGTACGGTTGCAAAAAAAGAAAGGAACAGAGGGCGCCTCCTGGTTAAGCGTCATAAAGCTTTAATATTACATAGATTACAGTGTAGACTTACATATAAAATAATAGAATCCAATGTGAAGATTCAAGCGATGGGTCCTGAGGGGGATGCTTGAGAAAGGAGCGCGCTTAGTCACTGGCAAGCGCCTGCTTCGAAACGTCGTTGCATTATAGTGACGTCACCACGGCTCACGCTGCGCTCCTGGCCTCGTTTCCAACTAGTCCTCCGTACCAGCTGGTTCTCCTCGCTACATGACGGTCCGACATAGGAGGTTCACCCGGGAGCACGATCGGCTCAAGAACTGGCTCGGTTAGACGTCACATCCCCCTCAGGACCCATCGCTTGAATCTTCACATTGGATTCTATTATTTTATATGTAAGTCTACACTGTAATCTATGTAATATTAAAGCTTTATGACGCTTAACCAGGAGGCGCCCTCTGTTCCTTTCTTTTTTTGCACATGTTGGAGTCTTTGCTCTGGTCTCCCCTACTTTTGGAAGGCTTGCCCCGGAATAGCGTTTGGGACAATCAGCTTCTCATAGAACAGTGTCCTCTCTCCGCTCCCCTCCTCACCACTCATCATCCCCAGGTTTTTTTTTTTTTTTTATATTTTATTGTTTATCTTCTATTACAACAAGGACTTATTAACAAGGACTTACAACCTGTACAGCGGACTTTTTCCACAAACGTGTCACTGCTTTGTAGCGCCACTACCCCCATTTTTCTTAAGGTACGGTTGGGCACATACTTGGTGAATTTTTCCTGCATGTACACTGGCCCCTTGCCATGGGTAGCCCTGTGCACCATGCAAACCAGTCTTAAACAGAACCCGTTCCTTCACGGGTAGCCAATGCAGGGCTCTCAGCGATGGCGTGATGTGGTCACGACGACCAACACCCGTGAGTAGCCTTGCAGCGGCATTCTGAATAAGCTGTAGTTTGTGCATGATGTTATTAGGTAAACCCAGGTACAAAGCGTTACAGTAATCTAATCGACTTCCGATAATGGCATTAACCATAGAGATCTTGTGCGATTCTTCAATGAAGCGAAAAGTCGACCTCAGGAGTTTCAAGTGGAAGTGACAAGAACTCACCACCTGGTTTACTTGTGGTCGTAGCGTTAATCTCTCGTCCAAGATGATACCCAAATCCCTGACCTGGGTGACTGGTGCTGGGACCGATGAAAACGAGTCCGGCCAAGTAGGGAAACCGCCCGCCCATGATTGATTGCATTAGAGGCCTGACCCTGTTCTGGTTCCCTTTTTATCACTTCCTGTTCCTGTATGGCCCCACCCAGGCCATCCCAGGAAGTCTATATTAACCGTTGCTCTACAGGTCTGCAGTGCTGTTCAACAGTGTAGTTTGCTAAGTTCCTGTTTGCAGTGTGCTACGATCATCTTTCCGTGTACCGTTTTTGGCTTGTTCCTGACTTCTGCTGTTTTCCTGTGCCCCTGACCATTTGCCTGTCCCACGGTTATCCTTGTCTGCCTGTTGCCCTGACCTCGGCCTACCCATCACCACTGTTTGTCCTGCTGGCTGCTTCCCCTCTCTCCCTGCGGAGTGTGACCTAGGGAATCTTGGGGGTCGCGACCTGGATCCAGTTGCGGCCAAGGCCATCCTCACCATCAGAGGCTCTGGTGAATACAAAACTGGGTCTTGGACTCCGCGCCCTGGGTGTTCTTGGGTTACGCTTCCTCTCTGCTAGCAGTAGTCGGCTATAGGGTTCACTTCCCTGTGGTGCATCCCTGACCCCAACAGGGTGCACTTGTCACCTGGCCACGAGTGACGTGACAGTAGCAACATTCACACAGGTAGGACACCTTACATTAGAGGCAATTTATTTTTCCAAAAGCAAACACACCTTCGCACACTGATACGCATTGCATTGTTTCTGTCCCTCATTCAGCTAATGTGACCCCAGAGCTGACGAAGAGGGGCAGAGGAGGTCCAAACCAGGCTGTGCAGGTGCTCCCGACATCCTTATCAACTGATGACATCATTGGTTGTTAGGACATCGGTGGTTGTAAGGGTGCACAATAAAAATCGGTGGCTTTGTGTAACTAAAAGCAAGACATTTTTGGGCAATTTGCAGGCATTTGCCAAGACACCCCTGAAGAAACCTGAAGGCAACGGTTTGTGTGTAGAAGGAAAAATTTAAAAATAACAATACAAACACGCTATACATCTGACAACTGCCTAAAAACTTGGTGTCCAAGGACCATTGATGTTTGTTTCTGTGGCTTTGTGTGTTTGGAGTCGGCAGTGTCCTATTTACATGCCAAATCTCTTAGATGGTGGCAACTTTGCAATTACGCTTGCTTAAAGGGGTTGTAATGGTTCGTCTTTTATTTTCTAAATAGGTTATTGGACAATTTAACCTACCCTGTTTCCCAAGGGTGGGAGGGATGTATTTTGAAGAGGAATGTGTTACCATGTGCAGAAAATAAAGATTCATTCCCTGTTTTAAACCTCAAACAAGAGCTGTGTGTCTCGTTTCTGGGGGGAATTCTTATGGGTCTCGTTCGTTTGCCTGATTGTGGAGTGTCGATAAGCTGTCGTGGATGTGATGGAAGGTCGTAAACGGTGGTGACCGTTACAGTGGTGGCAGCAGTGGGATAATTCCATCGCTTAAAGGACAGCTACAAGGACACAGGACAATGGAGTCTCAGTATGCACGGCTGAAGCGCTCCACCCTCAAGGACTTACTGGAGAGCCGGGGCAGACCGGCCAGCAACCGTAAAAAGATGGACATGATCACAGAACTTGTCCAAATGGATGGAGCGGAAAGACCCAACATAACGGAAAGGCCCAGCGTAACAGACAGGACCCCGGAGGAGGCAAGCTTTGATCGGGCTGTCAAACTAAGACTGGCACACTATGGTCCTAACCCTCCACCGGAGATCATAGACCGGGTTATAGCTGCTGTGGATGCAAATTGGCTACGGCAAAGAGGTTCCGCAGCAGCAGAAGTCACAGCAGCACCAGCTGAAAGGAGAAAGATACATTTTGCTGCTTTTAAGAACTTCATTGAAACTGAAGGGGAGATTGATGGGTACCTTGCTGATTTTGAACGGCAATGTGCCCTACACCGGGTGCCCACAGAGGAATGGGTTACCATTTTGTCTGGGAAATTGTCCGGCCGGGCCAGTGAAGCGTTCAGGGCCATCCCAGACAAGGATATTATGAACTATGGACTGGTTAAAGAAGCACTTTTGGCCAGGTATGCCGTCACACCGGAGGCATACCGGAGGCGGTTCCGAGAGACGAGCAAGCAGACTGGAGACTCATATACCGAGTGGGCATGCCGCCTACACCGCACAGCATCCCACTGGGTCGATGGATGCCAAGCAGAATCCGGGGAAGAGGTGCTGCAGGTGTTCCTGCTGGAGCACTTCTTTGACAAACTGTCCCGGGAAGTCAGAGAATGGGTCCGGGACAGAAACCCTTTCTCCCTGTCTGAAGCAGCTCGCCTGGCGGACGAATACACAGATGCCCGCAAACTGGACAACTCTGTGGTCAAGACCACAGCTCGGGTGGATTATCGATCAGCGGCACCCCTGCCGGCTATTGCCTACAAACCCCAGTCGGACCGTCCTACAACACCACCTCCAGCGGCCACTTATCCTCAGAAGCCTAGGTTCAACTCCCAGGACAACTCACAGTCCATCAGGTGTTTTGGGTGTAAACAGCTAGGACACAGAAAGCTAGACTGTCTATTGAATCCACCCAGGCAGTCACAGTCATGGAGACAGCCAGAAAGGGGGAACCCCCGCACATCCATGCCTGCGGCCCACTGCGTTGAGGAGGAAGAACATTGGGGCGTTCTGCACGAGGCAGATCCGATACAAGCAGCTAACCAGGACAACAGGCAGCAACACAGGCAGACTGTCTGGGTCAATGGAAAGGTAGCCAATGGACTACGCGATTCTGGGGCCACGATGACCCTGCTACAGAAGAAACTCATCCCAGAGAGCCAGCACACCGGAGACACTGTAGCCGTAAGAGTAGCGGGAGGCACCGTCTTCCGGCTACCCGTTGCCCGGGTTCACCTGGATTGGGGGGTTGGTTCGGGACATGTGAATGTGGGGGTGATGAAGGATTTGCCAGCAGATGTACTACTGGGGAATGATTTGGCCCCCCTTGTTTCTGCGTACGCCCCGATGTGCCCCGCTGAAGCCCACACAGTGACTACCTGTGCCCAGACCCGCGTTGCTGGAACCAACTTGCTTGCTGCTGAGACCCGGGTAAGACTACCTTCCCCAACATGTACTGTAGATCCGGGACAATATCACAGTCTAAAATGGGAATGTGACAAGTTGGCCAGTGAGAAATCAGAGATGCAACGACACTATGTCATGTATTATGAGATGTCCCGTGGCTTGAACATTGAAATGCACAAACAGGCTGAAATTGTCAAAAGATTAAATGGGATTTGCGCGCAGGTGGTGCCGTATCTGTCCCAAGAGCATCAGCAACAGGTTTTGGGAGCCATTGAGAGAGCAAAGCAAGTGACTTTTCCTGAACTGAATTCCATTATTCACCTTCACCATCAGCTACAGACCTGGTAAGCCAAATGGCAATGCTGATGGGTTATCCCGGCAAACAGACGTTATCCCGGCCTCCTAGTTCCGGACATCCCCAAGTTGACCCGAAAAGGATCAAGCCGGGTCTGCCAGAGTGTTCCACAAGGGGGGAGCCATGTAACGGGAGTCACTTTAGGGGCACAAGGTCTATGGTCTGTGCTAGTCACCCCACTATGGTCTGTGCTAGTCACATTTAATGCGGTCAGATATTGTATATATATTGTGTGTTGGCTGATGTATACTAGTAAGCTTGCTGTGATGAAAGGGGTGGGGTGTGATTGCCTTTAAGCTAGTGCATTGTTGGTTCACTTACCTTTTCCTTCGATTTCCCTTATAAATGTTTTTTTTCTTTGTTTGAATTTCTCACTTCCTGTTTCTCCTCAGTAAGCTTTCCACCATCATCCGAGCGGTGGAAAGTCATTTAGAACAGCTTACTGAACACCTTACTGAGGAGGAACAGGAAGTGAGAAATTCAGACAAAGAAAACAAAGAAAAAAAACATTTAGAAGGGAAATTGAAGGAAAAGGTAAGTGAACCAACAATGCACTAGCTTAAAGTAACCTATTTAGAAAATAAGAAACGAACCTTTACAACCCCTTTAATTCCATATCAGAAAGAAACCAACACAGTTTGCAATTGTACCTATGTTTTGCTTTAAAGCGGGGGTTCACCCTAAAAAAAATTCTAACATTACATTGAGCTGACTTCTAACACTGACAGTATGATGATCTTCTTTTTTTTTTTTTTTTTTTTTTGCCGTACATACCGTTTTATCGCTATTTTACCCCCCGGCTTTCGGGTAGTGAATCCTGCGGGAGTGGGCTTTCCTATTCACAGGCTAAGTGATTGACGTGATGACAAAAGCTTCCCACCGGCGCATAATGCGCGTCACCAGTTTCCGAAAGAAGCCGAACGTCGGTGCGCAGGCGCCGTATAGAGCCGACTCGCAGTCCGGCTTCTTTCGGCAACTCGTGACGTGCATTATGCGCCGGTGGTACAGGAGATGATCAGAGACTGGGGACATGGTACAGGAGATTATCAGAGACTGCAGACACATTACAGGAGACGGTCAGAGACTGGGGACATAATACAGGAGATGGTCAGAGACTGGGGATATGCTACAGGAGATGGTCAGAGACTGGGGACATGGTACAGGAGATGGTCAGAGACTGGGGACATGGTACAGGAGATGGTCAGAGACTGGGGACATTGTACAGGAGATGGTCAGAGACTGGGGACATTGTACAGGAGATGGTCAGAGACTGGGGACATTGTACAGGAGATGGTCAGAGACTGGGGACATTGTACAGGAGATGGTCAGAGACTGGGGACATTGTACAGGAGATGGTCAGAGACTGGGGACATTGTACAGGAGATGGTCAGAGACTGGGGACATTGTACAGGAGATGGTCAGAGACTGGGGATATACTACAGGAGATGGTCAGAGACTGGGGACATGGTACAGGAGATGGTCAGAGACTGGGGACATTGTACAGGAGATGGTCAGAGACTGCAGATGGTGGTACAGGAGATCAAGAAAAAGGACAAAGGAGACCGGGGGGTGTTCTGCTCTTTTTATGTAAACTTCTTTATTGTATTTTTAAGAAACATAAACCAGATTATAATGTATGCATCGTGTATTAGTTGGTAAGCCTACCAGTGCTTATGGCTTGTACAATGTAATATGTAATCTGTGTGTTTCCATGTTGCAGATGGAACGGCATATAGCAACAGCATGGTGGAAGAAATGATTGTCACCAACCCTCCTGATGTTTGTCAAGTTGTTGAAGTAATGACAGAAAGTGATGAGCAGCCACCATATCCCTCTCAGCATTATCCACTGCAGATCTCCCCAGTCTCTTCATACGAAGGTTAGTGAGTACAGTATAATTCCTTAAAGAAGTGCACTTGTCACCTCCCAAGCAGCCACTTAACAGGCTAGGTAATATTATTTAATAGGTGGCTTGCGCATTCTCTACAAAGAAGTAATGCTACTAGTTTGTATATTCTTGAAGGTAATTTATCAAACTTCATTCCATATGTGTAGTGAAGTCAAGTTGTGTATGCATCAGTGTCCTCTGAATGTTTTTGCTCAGTTTGTACTCTTTTCTCTTATTCCCACAACAACTAAATCCAAGAACTGACCACCATTACACAAAGAGATGTGTAGGCATTATGGTTTCCTCTAAATGTTTTTGCTCAGTTAGTACTATTTTTACTCCCACAACAACTAGATCCAAGGGCTGACCACCGTTAGGAATGTGTATGCATCAGAGTGTCCTCTAAAAGTTTTCGCTTAGTACTCTTCTCCTACTCCAACATCTAGACCCAAGGACTGACCTTACAGATGGTGAATAAGGAACATTGCATACCATGTTTAAGCACTATAGCTGAGGAGTAACTACCTTACAGTCGTGTAATGACAAATGTATTAAATTGAGCCTGTGCTTTTGGCTACCGTGCCCCAGAATTTCAAGCTAAAGATACAGGACTAGTAACCAGCATTACCTGTACACACTCTGAAATTGTTTTACCATGCCTTATTCCTTGCTATGTGTTTGTTTTGAGGTAGCCATCTTGGTAGAGGAACATGGGTTTTCTTTCTGAAGACCTGTGCTCTGATCACTGGTAATAAATTGATTTGTGAGGGGAATTATCAAGAGGCTGCAGGAGAAGTAGAATAGGTCAAGATCTAGAGAATTGTTAAAGCAGAAGATAAGGTAATCCTTGAAATACAGTTCTCACTTCAAATCACATGAGAGTAGCAGTCATCAGAAGTAGGAGTGGGCTGCATATGGCTTAGATGATCTCACACTGCAGATATGCAGCTATGATTAACAGACACATTTTCTCACGGCTTCAGGTGAGCCCCGTGAGCAATCAAGGGCTGTTGAACCACCAAGGTGCTGGCAATGCTGATGATAACACAATAGAAGAACGAAAACTGGATAGCCGCACTCCAAATCACTTAAAAAAGTTGTCTTTATTTTTCAACTGTACACACAGTCACTGCAACCAACAAAACACAGTATGGCCGACGCGTTTCGCACTTACAGTTAGTGCTTAGTCATGGCATGACTAAGCACTAACTAAGTGCGAAACGCGTCGGCCATACTGTGTTTTGTTGGTTGCAGTGACTGTGTGTACAGTTGAAAAATAAAGACAACTTTTTTAAGTGATTTGGAGTGCGGCTATCTAGTTTTCGTTCTATTGTGCATGCAGCTATGATGCTACTGGAACAGAGGTGCCCATGCACAGTCAAATGTCATGAAGTGCAGGATTTATGGAGGTAGACTTTTTCAGGGTACTACTTGGCCACAATTTACAGTGCCTTGCGAAAGTATTCGGCCCCCTTGAACTTTGCGACATTTCAGGCTTCAAACATAAAAATATAAAACTATTTTTTTTTTGAAGAAGCAACAACAAGTGGGACACAATCATGAAGTAGAACGAAATTTATTGGATATTTCAAACTTTTTTAACAAATAAAAAACTGAAAAATTGGGCGTGCAAAATTCTTCAGCCCCTTTACTTTCAGTGCAGCAAACTCTCTCCAGAAGTTCAGTGAGGATCTCTGAATGATCCAATGTTGACCCAAATGACTAATGATAAATAGAATCCACCTGTGTGTAATCAAGTCTCTGTATAAATGCACCTGCACTGTGATAGTCTCAGAGGTCCGTTTAAAGTGCAGAGAGCATCATGAAGAACAAGGAACACACCAGGCAGGTCCGAGATACTGTTGTGGAGAAGTTTAAAGCCGGATTTTGATACAAAAAGATTTCACAAGCTTTAAACATCCCAAGGAGCACTGTGCAAGCGATAATATTGAAATGGAAGGAGTATCAGACCACTGCAAATCTATAAAGACCTGGCCGCCCCTCTAAACTTTCAGCTCATACAAGGAGAAGACTGATCAGAGATGCAGCCAAGAGGCCCATGATCACTCTGGATGAACTGCCGAGATCTACAACTGAGGTGGGAGACCCTGTCCATAGGACAACAATCAATCGTATACTGCACAAATCTGGCCTTTATGGAAGAGTGGCAAGAAGAAAGCCATTTCTTAAAGATATCCATAAAAAGTGTCGTTTAAAGTTTGCCACAAGCCACCTGGAAACCACACCAAACATGTGGAAGAAGGTGCTCTGGTCAGATGAAACCAAAATCGAACTTTTTAGCTATAAACGTTATGTTTGGCGTAAAAGCAACACAGCTCATCACCCTGAACACACCATCCCCACCGTCAAATATGGTGGTGGCAGCATCATGGTTTGGGCCTGCTTTTCTTCAGCAGGGACAGGGAAGATGGTTAAAATTGATGGGAAGATGGATGGAGCCAAATACAGGACCATTCTGGAAGAAAACCTGATTGAGTCTGCAAAAGACCTGAGACTGGGACGGAGATTTGTCTTCCAACAAGACAATGATCCAAAACATAAAGCAAAATCTACAATGGAATGGTTCACAAATAAACATATCCAGGTGTTAGAATGGCCAAGTCAAAGTCCAGACCTGAATCCAATCAAGAATCTGTGGAATCTGTGGAAAAACTGAAAACTGCTGTTCACAAACGCTCTCCAACCAACCTCACTGAGCTCGAGCGGTTTTGCAAGGAGGAATGGGCAAAAATTTCAGTCTCTCGATGTGCAAAACTGATAGAGACATACCCTAAGCGACTTATAGCTGTAATCGCAGCAAAGTATTAACCTAAGGGGGGCTAAATAATTTTACACGCCCAATTTTTCAGTTTTTTATTTGTTAAAAAAGTTTGAAATATCCAATAAATCTCGTTCCACTTCATGATTGTGTCCCACTTGTTGATTCTTCAAAAAAAATTACAGTTTTATATCTTTATGTTTAAAGCCTGAAATGTGGCTGTGACGAGACCCTTTCTCGCCCGGTTCTGCTCTCCCGACACTCCTCTGCTTCTATTGGATCAGCTTGCAGATTGCAACGTCTGATGGTCCAGTCATCCAAGGTTCCGGGATCCAAACTACAGCTATGTGCCGTTCAGACCCATTAAGAACAAACACCAGGCAGGCTGTATGTAAGTTCAAACAGGACTCTTTTTATTTTCAAGTACACAGCACACTTTTATACAGAATTTGGAACATCCCACCCCCAACAACTGCTTTCCTATTGGTCAATTGTAAAGTATATGCAGTCTTCACTCAGGTCCTCCTTGACCATGCAAATGAGGACTTGAAATAGTCAACAGGGATTGGTCCAATAGCTTGGATAGAAAGACTTGTATATTGAGACGGAAGCCCCAGGGGGTAATCAATGTAACCCGGTCTACTTAATTACTACCTCTGAGAGGTTACATTCCTTTAGACAATAGAATGCTAATTCAATGCTCCTGACAGGAGGCTTCTGACCTTTAGAACAATACAAAGTCTTTTAGCGTAAACACATACATCTTCAAACACACACTCTAAAAGTCATTTAGTGGAGGTAATTATCTCCTAGAGACGGGTCGTCTCTGACACCCGCTCTTAACCTGCAGAACACAATAAAAGGTATTTCACAAGCTGGGTCCACTTAGCATTTCAATAGTCTGAGCTAAGCATTGAAGGGTCATTGTCTATTGACCTAGTCAGGACAACTAAACCACTTGTAATGTGTCCAGTATGTCCTGCAATGAACTGTCAGTAATGTCCCATCTTCTGATATACATGAATTAGGATTTCAAGTAGAAACATTCCAGCACTGCAAGGCAAGGTCCATGACAGTGGCAAAAGGTCACAAAGTTCAAAGGGGCCGAATACTTTCGATATCTATCTATCTATCTATCTATCTATCTATCTATCTATCTATCTATCTATCTATCTATCTATCTATCTATCTATCTATCTATCTATCTATCTATCTATATTATATTAATCTCAATCTCCATATAGCCAGTGCCTACATGTAGAGACTAATAGCAGAGTGAGCCAGATATTAGGTACTTGTAGGTAGATTCAGAAAGAGTTAGGCCGGCTTATCTACAGATAAGCCGACCTAACTCTGAATCTGCACGACCTATGTTTAAGTGTATTCTCTAACAGAGATACACTATCTTAGATTGCAATGTTTTGGCTGACCGCTAGGTGGCGCTTCCATTGCGGCCGGCGTAGATTATGTAAATGAGCTTTTACGACGATTCCCGAACGTACGCGAGCCCGCCGCAGTCGATTAACGTCTTTTCCGTAAGGCCTTAGGCGGCCTAAAGTTAGAGCTATGCTCTAGTGGCCTAGCCAATGTTAAGTATGGCCGCCGTTTCCGCCGCGAGGTTCGAATTTTTTACGTTGTTTGCGCAAGTCGTCCGCGAATCGGGAGTTACGTCGTTTACGTACACGTCGAAATCAATAGGCCCGTACGGCGTCCTTAGCCGCAATGCGCACTGGGAAATGTAGGCGCCCGGCGCATGCGCAGTAGCAAAAACGTCAAACGTGAGGTCAAGCCTCATTTCCACACGCCCCCCCTCCAACCAATTTGAATTAGGCGCCCTTACGCCCGCTCGTTTGAGGCTACGCCGCCGTAGATTAGCAGGTAAGTAGATTGAGAATCACTACTAGCCTAGTTAATTTACGGCGGTGTAGCCTAAACAGGCTAGGCCGCCCTAAAGTTAGTCCAATCTCTTTGAATCTACCTAACGGTATTTAGTTTTTCTTCAATATACAATTAAATTATGAGCACATGGTTTAGCTTTCTGTACCCTTGTGCCATGAAGAAGAGACACTAGTTTTTAAATCAGCACAAGCATATGCAGTTCTCTGTTTTTGTTTTACCTTTTATTGTTCTTGGTAGCTCAACAACAGGAAAATTACTCAACACTAAGCAATATACTGCTTATTAAGCTGTGCAAATCCTTGCTAGCCGTGTGAATGTTGGGTTCACAATTTATTATAAGAATAAAAGGCATGCTGAAACTACACCCACAAAAGATCGACACTTCATGGTTGATGACTGACAGGCATGAAAAGCTACATAATGATGCACAGAGCTGTAAACAAGCTTAATGCACACATGCATGATGGGTAACAAAGAGAAAAATGAAAAAAAAAACAGGAAAGTAATAAAATGAGTCTGTTTGATAAATCGGTGTCAAAGGTTAAGTTTCCGAGCCATCTAAATGCAGTGAGGAGGGTAACAGAATGGAGTTTGATAAAATAAAGCTAAACCTTTCCAAAGCTAGGACTTCATTTTGCTTACTGGGAGTGCTGAAAATGCATGTACATGTTCAGCAAATAATTCTTCTTTGGTTCTTCTTTGGCTCCATGGTAACTGGACTATTGTTAGTTTCTTTGTCATTTTAAACTAGAAAAATACATAGATTTTTCTTTAAAAGCAACGTGCTTGCATTCATTGTGCGCACTTTCCTGTGTTCATTTCTACTTCATGTACTTATTGTTTATACGTAGGTTTAAAACAAAAACATTGGCAGGTAAAGGATGGTATACTTTTAGCTATAAAGCAGTCTGTTGTACACTCTGCTAATCCTCATTTCAGTTTAAATTGGGTTTGAATTTATGTTTGTATCAGCCAAAGGTCATGCAGATTGGAAGCAATGGTGTAGATTTACTAAAACTGGTGCACTAAGAAACTGGTTCAGCTGTGCATGGTAGCCAGTCAGGTTCTAAGTTCAGCTTTGACAATAAAACCTGGAAGCTGATCGGTTTCCATGCAGAGCTTCACCAGATTTTGCACTCTTCAGTTTTACTAAATAACCCCCACGGTCTCCCAAATGTGAGACAAGATTACTGTTGCCTTACAGCTCATTTTTTTTTAATTATTTCCCTAGCTGCCAAAGGTAATATTGAGTAAAATCACAATGAGCCTTTCCTTTAAAATGAATAGTGTTGTTGAAAGTGCAGTTTGAAAGGTGTAGTTTGCCAAAGGAAACGTATATACAGATCCTCTATCAGGATTCTCATTGCCCTCAGAATAATTTAAGTGGTCCACATTCACCCTCATCATTGTATCATGTTGGCCCTTCAAGTGGTCCAAATCTGATGCATACAAGAACCTCTATTGAAGATATATATATATATATATTTTACTAATAAGATATTTCAATATTTTATATATATATTATGCCACCAAACATTTTCACTATAGTTTTGTGTTGTATTTTGCCTTGATGTTATAGCAAAGTTGTCCCCTTGAAATGCTCAATGATTTGATTTCTTTGGTTTTATTACAAGCCTGCACTTCCATTTTAGATCTTCTTCTTCTTTTATTACGTACACTTGTTAAAGGATATGTAAAGGCTCATTTAAAAAAAAAATTAAACCTTGCCTCCTCTGTACAGTTGGTCTTGCACAGAGTGTCCCTGGTGCTCCTCCTTCTGGGGTCCTTCAGTGGCACTCCTGTCTCATCTTCTTCTCGAGTGTACCATTGGAGAGCTACTCTCCCTCGGGGCACTCATGTGGGCGTGCTCCCATGTCCTGCTGCTGCATCCATTGACACAGACAGCAGGACTCATCCCCGCTCCCCCATCTCTCATGTAATTGGATTGATAGCAGCGCAGCCATTGACTCCTGCTGCTGTAAATCTATCCAATCAGGACCGAAACATTGGCTGGAGCTAAAAGGGGGGCTCTGGGGGCCTGCTGCATCACAGGAGGTTTTTCACCTTAATGCAGTGGTCATCAACCCTGTCTTTAGGGCCCAGTAACCGGCCAAATTGTATCTATTACCTTCGGGAGATGCAGACTAGAATACTGCAATCACTGAGCAGCAAATGATATCACCTGTGTTTCAGTTATCTTACTGAGCACAGGGTTGATGACCACTGCCTTAATTTGAAAAACCTCAAGGGTTTACAACCCCTTTAACAACACTTGTTCTACAAGTTCACATGGACTTGAGCCAGTGTTTAATAAAAGTTTGTGTTGTGAAATTTTTGTTCTGCAAGAAATTTAAGCAAATAGACCTATATTCCTTTCCTGCAAGAACCATGATCCTTGCACAGTGACTGAAAGCCCTTTCCCCTCCTGGCTATGCTTGTGATGTAAAGGTAATACACTCATGTTGAGTGTTGCTTATATTTATTGACAGTATTGTAGTTTGATACACTATATTTTAATCTAATATTTTTTTTATTCATTTTGCTTTTGTTAGAGAGTGAAACCGATAGCGTGCCCAGCGATGATGAAAATGTGGTAAGTGTCATGTTTTTCCCTTTTACCCTATCTAGTGCAAGACTC
Source organism: Rana temporaria (assembly GCF_905171775.1). NCBI lineage: Eukaryota > Metazoa > Chordata > Amphibia > Anura > Ranidae > Rana > Rana temporaria. The sequence continues at coordinate 560,962,661 of NC_053489.1, read as the reverse complement.
GTACTGAAAATTTGAAGCTGTTAGAATAAATAAGTTTCTCCAAATTTGATATTATAGTACTATGCATAAAAACTGTGCGACCTAACGGAAAAGTACACTCAAAGTGGAAAAATATAAAAAAAAATTACAACCCTGAAGTGGAACGTAGTGTCTTCTGTCTTGGCATTTTGCGAAAATGAACTGCACTGCAAAAAACTGAAGTATTGGGCTTGGTTGGGTTTACCTGCATATCTTTTAACAGGAACACTGAATATTTCAAGTAATAACCCTGAATATTTCAAGTAATAAGGATTACCAGGAACCAGCTGACTTTCGTGACGTGTACCGCTTTCTGTTCAACAGAAGCCCATCTAATGACCACCTTCTGTTGCACAATCTCACTGGCAAACCATAATTCAATAAGCACTTGCAGCCAATGGCTGCAAGCACTGATCAGTGTATTTTGATAGTGGATGTGAGGGGTCCCCCTGTCAGAATACCATAGCACGGCAAAGATCCCCACTCATTTAAGCTACTGGTTGAACAAAAAAACGGAGTATGCATATCCAGCTTAAAGCGGAGTTCCACCCAAAAGTGGTCCAGGACTGTGCCTGTCTGCTGGTCTTCTCTCCTCTCACCCTACTCTCACAAACTTGGCTTGGAGCAGTGGGAACCCTTGGCTCCTGCTGCTGTCAATAGGACACGCAAACCCCAGCTCAGGATCAATTACACACATCTGCCCCCATAGCAAGCACTTGCTAAGGGGGCAGAAACAGAAGAGGAGGAGCCAAGATCGCTGGCAGGGGACCCCGGAAAAGAAGGTTTGTGGTTGCTCTGTGCAAAATGTGCAATACTTTTGCACAGAGCAACCCCGAACCTTCTTTTCGGGGGTCCCCCACCAGTGATCTTGGCTCCTCCTCTTTTGTTTCTGCCCCTTAGAAGTACTTGCTAGGGGGACAGATGTGTGGAATTGATCCTGAGCTGGGCTTTGCGCGTCCTATTGACAGAACCAGGAGCCAAGTGTTCCCGCTGCTCTAAGCTAAGTTTGTGAGAGCAGGGTAAGAGGAGAGAAAACCAGCAGACAGGCGCAGTCCTGGATCGATACAGGGCTCAAATTATTTTTTGGGGGGAATGCAATAAGGTAAAAAAACATTTTACTTTTGAAACCACTTTAAAAACCACTTTAAGGCTGGATTCAAAAGACAACTCTCAGAATGCAGAAGAGCAGGTGAGTAAACCATGTTTATTCTATTTTTAAAAAAATTGCCTCTACAAATATTTTGGGATCCATGCTCACCACTCCAATACATGAACTTCATGAGTGCTTCAAGGGCTTCAGAAAATCTACTTGCAATAAGCCATAAGCTTTGTAAATGCTTGTTGGACACTGTTCTTTTTCCTTAGTATATAAGCTAAAGCCCATGTTGAATGGGAAGACAGTGGTTGAAAGTAAATAAATATTGGATGAAAACATTTTCATTTATAGGATGAGCATGTATGTTTATATGTGAAAAATGCATAGAGCCACAGCTTTTTTAAGGAGGCTGGTAGGCAACCAGCTAGAATTGTGAACCTGGCAGAATAGTTTGTGATGGACCCCCGTACTCAAGATGAGTCTGTCCGCCGTAAATGCTTCCTCTGTCCGGTGCCACACAATCCAAGACCCCTTAGCTTTCCTATTCACTAGTCATAGCTCAGTGTAGGGTAAAACATCTGACAGTTTATTAGAACAAGAATACAGTCTTATATACAGTTAAAGAGGAGGTTTCCCTCCTGCTCATATTACTCTAACAATACACCTGTAACCAGAAACATAAATTAACACAAGCTAATTAACTAATCCTTTAAAGCAGCTGATGTGACTCCCTAACTACAATACACATTATCATACATATCAACACAGAACTCCTTCATACAATTGCAGGGTAAATTGGCACAAACAACAATGAATGAAAGACTCTTGTCGTTTGCCCTGCTGTGTACCGCCTGATGTGACTTACTGTGTGCCCTGTGATGTGCTCTACTGTGGTGATGTGCTGTGTACTCCCTTATGTTCCCTACTGTGTGCCCTGTTAGGTGACCTACTGTGTGCCCTGTGCTGTGCCTTGCTGTGTACTTCCTGATGTGCCCTGTGCTTTGTTGTGTACCCCCTGATGTACCCTACTGTGTGCCCCATGCCCTGTGATGTGTCCATTGCCCTGCTATGTGCCCCATGCCCTGCTGTGTACCGCCTGATGTGACTTACTGTGTGCCCCATGCCCTGTGATGTGCTGTGTATCGCCTAAGAGGTCCCTGGGTAGAAGGAGAAAGTGGGACAGGAAGTCCCTCTCCTCCTGAAGCCCCCACTCCCCCCCCAAAAAATGACATGCCTGTTTTAGGTTGAACTCCGCTTTAATAACACAGGCAATTGAGCCAAGGAGTGGTGTTAGTCAATACACCTGCAGAGTGACCATGTATTTTACAGTGTCCAGCAGTTCAAGGTGAAATTTGCACACACAAGAGAATTATTCATTTAAGCAACTTGTTCCTTTTTGGGTGCTTTGAATTTTCCTTTTTGGATGCTCTCTATGATGTTTCAGGGCTTGCACTGAAAGAACATTCTGCAATGCAGTAGTGTAAACTGCCCTCATAGGGAACAAGGCTTTATGACTTGACCTCTGGTGGGAATGCACCTGATGCGAACAAACCCTAAGTCGGGCAAAGCAAGCCAAAAGGCATGGAGCCCGTGATCTGTACTCTGGTAATCTTTTGTCATGTATTATGCCCTTTAAAAAACAAAAAAAAAACAGACTGTATGCATATAGTGAAAAACATAAAACAGCGTTTTGAAAACGCATAAGCATTTAAAATATTACTTTAAAAGAAGATTTACCCTAAGGCATTTTAGTTTCCAATTTAATGCCATCTGATAATGCATTGTAATAGGGAAAATAACACTGCCTCATATAGTTCTTCTTTTTTGATTCCAGAGCCGATTGCAAAATCAAAGGAACAGTGAAAACAGAGAGTGTGTACGGACTACCAGCCCAAGAGCACTCTATAACCTCCCGGGCATGCAGACCTTTGTAACGTCTAACAAGCCGGATCTCCAAGTTACAATAAAGGAGGAGAAGTTCCCCATGCCCTATAATAGCAACTGGCCCATATTTCCAGAACCAAACCCCATTTTACAGACAGCCAGTTCTTCAACACTTATCACCCGGAAAGACCATGAAACCAGAGCCACAGTTATTAAGAAAACATCAGATATCACTCAGTCGAGCCTTAAGACTTTTTAGAAGGACTTGTTCATATATTTTTATTTTTATTTTCCGGGAGAGAAGAAAGAAAAGGAATTTTGTCATCTTATTAAATTATCATTTTCTGCCCTTAACATGCCGTTTTGATTTAATCAAATCAGTCAGTGTAGAAAGCTGCCGTGGATACTGACGAAGATTTTTCTCAGGATTAAGGTCTACCAAAAAAAAGGTCTGCAAGATGAGTGTAGAACAGGACCAATACAGATTCAAGTCAACACAGGCCTTAGCGTGGACTGGGAAGTGCGATATGGCAGGAGTATCATTCTTGTTCCTTAAAAGAAAAAATATTAAAAAGTTCTATATTGTAAATATGTATATTTTATATTACAGTTGTAGCCCATTTGCAATCTGCTTGTGCACCTTACAAAATCAGCACTTAACAGAAGGCAAGTGGCCATTTATTGTACTCCTTTACATTTTTTTGGGGGCCACAATTTACACAGCCTTATGTTGGGTATACCCAAGCTTGGCTTGTATTCAGTATAACAAGATTTCGGTATATTTGCATGTTCTCCAAAAGATACAAGAGCACCCTACAGACACAAAGGTCTGTTCATGATGACAGCTATGACTTGGCAGAAAGATTGCACATCTTATGTACTTTTTTATTATTATTATTATTATTATGGTGGCTATAAACTGCTCCCAGGCACTGTGAAATCTGCCGATTTGCGCAACAATTTTCTTCCCCAACCCAGTCAGACTGTCGATTGTCAAACATTTTTTTTTTTTTTTTTTTCAAAGCATGTACAGTTAAAGGGACATTCCTTTTTCTCTGAGGAAAAGGCAGGGCTCCACATTGATGCATAGCAATTTCAACATATTTGGAAACCCTATCAGGCAGTAATTTAAAATAGCTTGTTGTAAATGACTGAGCAGACATAGGGGTAAAATAAGGAACTTTACTGTGTGCCCTAAAAGCACACAATTTTGACTTGATAATTTATTAACCTAATGAAAAATGTTTTTGAGATGTTTGAAAGATTTCCCTAATTCTAATATGTTTTTCTTTACAGTTAAAGATAATTGTAAGAGGGACTACAATGTTTTCTGTACGGGAAAAAAAAATATTCGCTCTTCTACAAATGCCTTAGTTGGTGATCATCAAAAAAAAAAAACTCCAGGCAGTTTTGTAGAAAATGCATTTCTCTTAACACATAGGTATTTTGCTTAATGCAAAACTGATATAACTTTAATCAAGGAGTAGCTGATTGGCAACAAAAAATAGGCAGTCAATTGCCACTACACCTGCATTAAAAAGTTTTAGTTGGAATCTTGCCTTGAAAGTTAATTTGCTTTCCAAAGTATACATAGTGCTGGCCATACACAGATCTTTTACTAATAATGCTAGAACATTTCCAGCAACAAAGATTTATACTTAAACAATAATATGTTTAAAAGCATAATTCTTTGTATTCAAATGCTTGCACAATTAAAACATTATTTAATTTGCAGCGTGCTCAAACAGAATTTGTCCATCATGAGTGAATATTTCTCTGACCAACGCTATAGAATTATCAATTTTTAACATCCATGATACTTGGATGAGACATGCAAATTCCAAATCTTCTTTGGTTTGGTTAAAAAATTGCATAATATATGACTGTGTCTGCCTCAGACTGGGTTTCCTCACCCACTTTCAGCTGCTGTTGGAATCTTATACTATAAAATAAATTTAAATGTAACATGGAGCTTGGGACCTCCTCCTAGCAGCTGTAGCCAATGTGCAGACCTGCAAATAAAGAGCTTTTTGCCACTAGTCTCCAAAGAATGGATACAAAACAGTTGGGCGGTTTAATTCTCCAGCATCTATATTAGACTGAAACACTCATTTAGAGAGTACCAGCCCTTTAAGGCAATGGCCTGCTACAACAGTAAAGGTTCTGTTCCGAGTAAAATATAAATAGTTCTATTAATGATTGTAATTTATTAAAAGAGCCTTTTTTTACTAACCTGCTCAAACCAAGGTACAATAGATCTCTACAATTTAGATCTATTCAGAGTTTTATATCTTCTTGAGCATTTTAAAATAATTATTATGCAAATTATTAAATAAAGATATTACTAATCTCTCCCAAAGAAAGCTTTGTTTATGTTTTATACAGGGGATATTTTATTTGCGGTAAAATCTAAAATGAATATAATTTTTTTCTATCTTTTTATACAACAGATTTATTTTATGATTCAGTTTCCTGTTTGTTAGCGGAAAGAATGTTAACTACAACAGCGCAGTTTTCTCATTTTTGTTATTAACATGGAACTGATATATCTGTCTAATGTAGAAAGAAAAATTATCCTGTGGATTGATAAATAAATATTAATTGCAGTTTTATTTGCTAAAAAAAACATGTTGACATTTCTATTTGTCTCCAGATGTGAGTGGTGTCGGTCATTTGTGTTTACATAAGTAAAAAAGAGCAAGGGGGGCGGGACTTTAAATGAAGCACATGGTTGCAATGAGGAGAATTGGTGGACGTAGAAAAAGTTTAATCGGTTCATATACACACATGTACATATATACATATATATACACACACACACACACACATACATACATACATACATACATACATACATAATTAGCTGATGTCAGTTTGGAAAGGATTCAACATGGGTAAAACATGGTATTGCATATTAGAATTCCACAATCCACCATATTGGCAGTTTTTTTATGCAGTGTGTTTCATTTATCTTTTTATCATGATTGATCCAGAGAGGCCACAGGTCATGCAGGCAATACAATGCTATTTACGTATGTACCCATATGAATTGGATGTGTTGTGGAATTTTATTACGTGGTATCATGTTTTTACCCGTGTTTTTGTCATGTTGAATCCTTTCCAAACTGACATCAAGCTAATTATGTGTGTGTTTGTGTATGTATGTGTGTGTGTGTATGTGTGTGTGTGTATGTATGTATGTATATGTATGTGTATATATATATATATATATATATATATATACCGTATATACTCGAGTATAAGCCGAGGTACCTCATTTTACCCCCAAAAAATGGGAAAACCTATTAACTCGAGTATAAGCCTAGAGTGAGAATGCAGCAGCTACTGTAAGCGGAAAAGAGGGTCAACAATGCCCATTTGCACGTCTCACTGTGCCCAACCTCACTTTGCCCATTGCAGCCTTCCTGTGCCCGTGTCAGTGTACCTGAAAATCTTGACAGGCTGCGGGTGTCTTAATTCATTGTTTAAAAGTTGAGGTCTCCTCCTAGTCCCGTTCTATGATAGGCGTTTCCCAGCAGCCTATCACGGACGTCTTCTCATCCTCGGACTCAGTTTCCCAGCAGATACTGTGTTCAGTGTCCCGCCAATCATGGACGTCTTTTCATCCTCGGACAAGAGAACGTCTGTGATGGGTGAAAACACTGAACCGTGCCTGCTAGGAAACTCCTATCATGGAAGGGACCGGGGGAAGCTACGACTTTTAAAAAATGGACGCTCACAGCCCTTCAGGTACACTGACTCGAGTATAAGCCGAGGGGTGTATTTTCATCCCTTAAAAAAGGGCTGAAAAACTTGGCTTGTACTCGAGTATATACGGTGTGTGTGTGTGTGTGTGTGTGTGTCTATAATATGTATATAAACAGATTTAAAATTTGTATACGCCCACCAATTTACCGCATTGCAACCATGTGCTTTATTTAAGGTTCCGCCCCTTTGCTCCGTTTTTACATTGATAAGGATGGATATATATATATGGCCTTACCAGGCCATAATTTCAATTTAAAGTCCCAAACACTCTTTTTTTCCCTATATGTTCACATAAGAGAAAATATTATTTAATTGACCCCAGTGCTTGAGCTGGTGATGGTCATCCGAAAAGACAGAAGTTGCACAGAACTAAGCTTAAAATATGGTATACAGTCAAACTATCTTGGTAGCCCAAGTATGGATACAGAGCTAAAATAAATAAAGATTGCATACTAAACAGGTTTATACCATAGAGAATAAAACTTGTGAATGTCTATAAACCAAACCTTTTTAGATGCATATTTCTAGAGCAGAATAGTTTAACAGGCCAAGGATTGCCAATGACACCAATATCCTGTTATACTAATCAAAAAATAGAAGGAAACAAGGTGGACTTTTGAGGTGCCAATAGTAGGCCGACAATATGACATTTTTATTATTACGACAACAGTAAAATCACATAAATAATTAAAACCATAATACATACAGTATCCCACAAAAGTGAGTACACGCCTCACATTTTTGAAAATATTTTATTATAGATTTTCGTGTTAGAACAGTGAAGAAATTACTGCTACAATGTAAAGTAGTGAGTGTACAGCTTGTATAACTGTACATTTGCTGTCCCCTCAAAATAACTCGACGCACAGCTATTAATGTTTAAACTGCTGGTAACAAAAGTGAGTAAACCCCTAAGTGAATATGTCCAAATTGGGCCCAAATTGTCAATATTTTGTGTGGCAACCATTTATTTACCAGCACTGCCTTAACCCTCTTTCACCAGAGTTCACCAGAGCTTCACAGGTTGCCACTGGAGTCCTCTTCCACTCCCACCACCTGACTGTAGGCAAGACACACCTGTCTTTGTACTCCTCACCTGGTTGCCGCCACACATGCTTGACACCATCTGAACCAAAAAAGTTTATCTTGGTCTCATCAGACCACAGGTTCCAGTTTGCGGGCTTTCTTGTGCATCATCTTTAGAAGAGGTCTCCTTCTGGGACGACTGCTATGCAGACCAATTTAATGCAGTGTCTGGTGGTGGTCTAAGCACTGACAGGCTGACCCCCCACCCCTTCAACCTCTGCAGCAATGCTGGCAGCACTCGTATGTCTACTTCCCAAAGACAACCTCTGGATATGATGCTAAGCACATGCACTCAACTTCTTTGGTGGCCCATGGTGAGGCCTGTTCTGAGTGGAACCAGTCTTGTTAAACCGTTGTATGGTCTTGGCCACTGTGCTGCAGCTCAGTTTTAGGGTCTTGGCAATCTTTTTATAGCCTAGGCCATCTTTATGTAGAGCAACAATTCTTTTTTTCAGATCCTCAAAGTTCTTTGACATGAGGTGCCATGTTGAACTTCCAGTGACCAGTAAGTATGAAAGTGTGAGAGCCAGTGGCGGCTGGTGCTCAAAATTTTTGAGGGAGCGCAAACGAAAAAAAAAAACACAATTGCAGCCTCACTGTGCCCATCAAATGCAGCCACTGTGCCCATCAATTGTCACCACTGTGCCATGCCATCAAACGCAGCCACTGTGCCATCAATTGTCACCACTGTGCCATGCCATCAAATGCAGTCACTGTGCCCTTTATTTGTCGCCACTGTGCCCATTGATGCCACTGTGCCCATTGATGCCACTGTTTAAAGCTTGGGAAATCTTTTTGTATCCAAATCCAGCTTTAAACTTCTCCACAACAGTATCTCGGACCTGCCTGGTGTGTTCCTTGTTCTTCATGATGCTCTCTGCTCTTTAAACGGACCTCTGAGACTATCACAGTGCAGGTGCATTTATACGGAGACTTGATTACACACAGGTGGATTCTATTTATCATCATTAGTCATTTAGGTAAACATTGGATCATTCAGAGATCCTCACTGAACTTCTGGAGAGAGTTTGCTGCACTGAAAGTAAAGGGGCTGAATAATTTTGCACGCCCAATTTTTCAGTTTTTTATTTGTTAGAAAAGTTTGAAATATCCAATAAATTTCGTTCCACTTCATGATTGTGTCCCACTTGTTGATTCTTCAAAAAAAATTACAGTTTTATATCTTTATGTTTGAAGCCTGAAATGTGGCAAAAGGTCGCAAAGTTCAAGGGGGCCGAATACTTTCGCAAGGCACTGTAGATACACACAGACTAAAGTGGATGTTTATGTGGGTTTAGTTACTCGCTCCTTTTATCAACATTAGTGTGGTCACACATCACAATATATTTTTTATTAAATTATTCAGATTAAAATAGAATTATCACCATTACATTATAAGGCCCTGGAGCACCAGGACAATGGAAACGCCTAAAAGAGAGATTATAGGATTGTCTTGGGTCACATCTGTTTATTATATACAAATTTGTTTGGATGGATTAGTTTAGCATACACCTGGGCACAGCGCTGTCCTTCTTTCACTTTTTTCATGTTGAGATTTCTCAATCAGACAGCAGCAGGTCAGGTTTAATTAATTAATATCACTGTACTGCGGTCTAACTCTGTTCCTTACATATACACTAGTGTGCATAAGAAACCTCCCTCAGATACCTTCTATAGCGTTATAGACACTAAAACATGTCTCAACAACAGGCAATTAAATTCTTGATGCACAATTGTAGATGGAGTGTCTTCCATAGGTAGGCAATCTGTCAATGTGTTTCACAGGAACACCCAGCTTATTCAAGAAGGTGAGAGGAGCTAGAATAATTGGAACACCTAACCGTTCAATGTACAAGGTGAGCCTATTTCTATTATGGATTATAATTATTGTTATATGTATATATTGTTTTGTACTATGAACTGTGTAATGTTTCAATTAATCTTGCTCCCCTCACTTCCTGAAGAAGCAAGGTGTTTCCGTGAAATGCCTTGAGAGATTACCTACCCATGGAAGACACCCCATCTACAATTGTGTATCAAGAATTAACTGTTGACATGTTTTGGTGTTTGTAACCTTATGGGAGGTATCTGAACGATATTTCGTCATGTTTTAATTATGTGATTTTACTGTTGTAATAAAATAAGTAAGAATTTTATATTGTCTGTCTGATTGGCACCCCAAAGTCCACCTGGTTTCCTTCTATTTTTTGATTTCTAGAGCAGAATGTGCTTAGAATTCCATGTATTTTAACTGTGTGCTCTACATACTTGTATGGGTCACTGGCTGGGAAAGCATACCAAGAATCGGCATGGGAATCAAGAAACTAGTATTTTAAAAATGCAAGGTCACCAATGGTAGTCCACTTCGTTCTTTAAGACGCGCAGTGCGCTAAATTATTTTCCAGGTATTCATGTAGTATATAGCCTCGGGGTCATGCTTTGATAAAGGAGTCAATAACAAGAACAGAGTTAAAGATTCTTTGAAGTCCTGCTTACAAACGGTAATCTATTTTGTCATTACAAAATTAATATACTGTGTGTGTGTGTGTGTGTGTGTGTGTGTGTGTATGTGTATATGTGTGTGTGTGTATATATATATATATATATATATATATATATATATATATATATATATATACATACATACATACATACATACATACATACATACATACATACACACACACAGTATGTGAAAAAAATTATACATACACATATATACACAGTTGTGCTCATATGTTTACATATCCTGGCAGAATTTATGATTTCTTGGCCATTTTTCCAGAGAATGTGAATGATGACACAAAAACTTTTCTTTCACTTGTGGTTAGTGATCGCAACAGTAACTACCCAAATGGCCCTCTTTAACATCAATGACCGCTTGAAGTCTTTTGTGGTATTTGTGGATGAGGCTCTTTATCTTCTCAGATGGCAAAGCTGCCCATTCCCTTTGGCAAAAAGCCTCCAGTCCAGTTCCTGTCAATTCTTGGGCTGTTTTGTATGAACTGCACATTTTGAGATCTCCCCAGAGTGGCTCAATGATATTGAGGTCAAGAGACTGAGATGGCCACTCCAGAACCTTCACTTTATTCTGCTGTAGCCAATGACAGGTCGACTTGGCCTTGTGTTTTGGATCATTGTCATGTCGGAATGTCCAAGTACGTCCCATGAGCAGCTTCCTGGCTGATGAATGCAAATGTTCCTCCAGTATTTTTTAATTAACATACTGCATTCATCTTGCCACCAATTTTGACCAAATTTCCTGTGCCTTTTGTAGCTTACACATCCCCAAAATATCAGCGGTCCACCTTTGTGTTTCACAGTAGGAATGGTTGACTCCTCTCCAAATTAAGCATTTATGGTTGTGGCCTAAAAAGCTAAATTTTGGTCTCATCACTCCAAATTACTTTGTGCAAGAAGGGTTGAGTCTTGTCTCTGTGTTTGGTGTATTGTAAGTGGGATACTTTGTGGCATTTGCGTAGTAATGGCTTTCTTCTAGCGACTCGACCATACAGGCACACCACATGTTTTCAGAGTCCTGTATTTCACCTGAAGTTATTTGTGAGCTTTTCTTTGCATCCCGAACAATATTCCTGGCAGTTGTGGCTGAAATTTTAGTTGGTCTACCTGACCATGCTTTGGTTTTAACAGAACCCCTAATTTTCCACTTCTTGATTAGAGTTTGAACACTGCTGATTGGCATTCTCAATTCCTTGGATATCTTTTAATATCCCTTTCCTGTTTTATCCTTTGACAATTCTTTTGCTTTCCTCATGACTCAAAATCCAGAAACATCAGTGCAGCACTGGATGAAAGGTGCAAGGGTCTGTCAGGAGTGCAGAATCTCATTGACTTTTTATACACACACACTAATTACAAGCAACCAGATCGCAGGTGAGGATGGATACCTTTAATAGCCATTCAAACCCCTTTGTGTCAACTTGTGTGCATGTTGTCAGGCCAAAATCACCAGGGTATGTAAACTTTTGATCAGGGTCATTTGGGTAGTTTCTGTTGTGATTAAGACTTAAAAAATAAACACAGTTGATTGATGATAATAATAAATGGCTTCAGTCAAACACTAACCATGAGTGAAATTTTTTTTTGTGTTATTAATTTTCCTTGAAAAATGGCCAAGAAATCATTCTGCCAGGGTATGTAAACTTATGAGCACAGCTGTGTGTGTGTGCGAGATTTTTACATATATATATATATATATATATATATATATATATATATATATATATATATATATATATATATATATATATATATACATACATACATACATACATATACACGTGTGTGTGTGTGTATGTATGTATGTATAAATTCAATTATCTCTAACCGTGAACTGTAGTTCTAACAAAGATGAAAACCGCGCTAATGAGTAGATATGTCAACTCAGAAAAAAAGCACTGGTGGACCCAGATAGCACAAGAGGTGATCAGAACCTGAGTGTAAGTGCACCAAAAACAGCTCAAGTAAAAGATGCCTCAAAAATGGCTAGTATTACCCTCAAGGGGTGCAAACCTGCCACGGCAAAGAGAAGACTCTGCATATGCACCATCAGTTCCTCCAGATATTGTATGGGTGATAAACGTCTCAGCAAGATAACATGAAAGAAAAATCAACAAGCAAATGATAGTGCAGTGATGTCTTAATGTAATCAAGTGATAGCAGGTAAAACAGAAACCATAAGTGTATGCCTGTACAATATATCACTGAAAATGTAGCAAAAATAAACAGAAAGGGTTCACCGCTGTCACCGCTGATGTCAGACACCTCCTGGAGCCGCACGCGCTCTGTGCAGTTGTTACTGTATCAGGTGCTGGGCTGCGATTGGAGATCTCCACACATCCATTAATTTACTATTTTATTTTTACATTAAAGCGTTATTAACCACCTAAGCCCAGAGCCTCTTTGAGATTTGGTGTTTACAAGTTAAAAACATTTCTTTGCTAGAAAATTACTTGGAACCCCCAAACATTATATATATTTTTTCTGACACCCTAGAGAATAAAATGGCAGTCGTTGCAATACTTTTTGTAACACTGTATTTGTGCAGCGGTCTTACAAGTGCACTTTTTTGGGAAAAAATTGACCGTTTTGAATAAGTTATCCCAATTTTCTTATAATGTGAAAGATAATGTTGCGCCGAGTAAACTAATACCCAACATGTCACGCTTCAAAATTGCGCCCGCTCGTGGAATGGCAACAAACTTTTATTCTTTAAAATCTCCAGGTTGCATGTTTTGAGTAAGGCCCCTTTCAGACTGGGGCGGGAGCTGCGGTGGCGGTATAACGCCGCTAAAAATAGTGGCGCTATACCGCCGGAATTGCCGCGGGTATCAGCCGCTAGCGGTGCGGTATTAACCCCCGCTAGCGGCCGATAAAGAGTTAATATCGCCCGCAATGCGCCTCTATAGAGGCGCATTGCGGGCGGTATTGCCGCGGTTCCCATTGTTTTCAATGGGAAGGAGCGGTGAAGGAGCGGTATACATGCCGCTCCTCTCACCGCTCCAAAGATGCTGCTGACAGGAGATTTTTTTGTCTCCCGCCAGCGCATCGCCTCAGTGTGAAAGCCCTCGGGCTTTCACATTGAGTCTGCAGTGCAGGAGTTTTTCAGGCGGGATAGCAGCGCTATTTTTAGCGCTTTACCGCCTGAAAAACTCCTCAATGTGAAAGGGGCCTTACAGAAGAGATCTAGGGCTAGAATTATTGCTCTCACGATCACGGCGATACCTCACGTGTGGTTTGAACACTGTTTTTATATGAGGGCACTTCTCACGTATTCGCTTCTGCACGCAAGCTTGGCAGGATGGGGCACTTAAAAGTTTTACTCTGTTCTTTTTAAAAAAAAATTGTGTCACTTTTATTCCTATTACAAGGAATGTAAACATCCCTTGTAATAGAAAAAAACATGACAGGTCCTCTTGAATATGAGATATGGGATCAAAAAGACCTCAGATCTCATATTTACACTAAAATGCAATAAAAAAACATGTAGTTTAAAAAATAAAAAAAATAAAAAATATTGCTTTAAGAGCTATGGGCGGAAATTACGTTTTGACGTCCCCTCACTCGTCTCCACACCTAACAGGAGAAAGGACCCGATCGCTTCCGCCGCTGCCGGCGGCTCGGGTGTAGGGCACCAAAGCGGCGGGAGCTGGGGACCCTTCTCCCGCCACCGATAAAAGTGATCTTGCAGTCAGTGACGGCCCAAGACATTGTTCTGCCTGGTACCAAGAATGAAATGCCCCCCCCCCCCAAAAAAATGCCCACCAAAATGCCCCCACATTCATTATTTTATATCAGGATAACTAAAGTGGACCTGTCATGGCTCTGTAGCGCCCCCTTACTTTCAGTAAAGGCACTACGCTAAAGTTAGTGGGGAATGAGATAGATCATTTGCTCTCATTCCTAATTGTGTTAAATGTATCTGTCGCCAAATATGCATTGTTCTGTGGGTCAGACTGCGTTCCAGGGATGCAGTACCATCTCTGGCCTGCAGGTGGCACCAGAGAGGTCCAGGCGGAGCCGCTTCTTCCCAGCAGCCAATGGGAGGAGTTGAGCCTTGCTGTGCATGCTGGGAGGGAGTATTTGTGGTGGAAGCCGTTCTTGGTTCTTTGCGGGCTCCTGGTTCCAGGTGCGGCACCCACCTTTAGGGTGTGCGCACATTGCGGGCCCCACCACTATGGCCTACTTGGCCTGGGGTCGCACGCAACGCGGAGTTCCAGACTCTGGACCCTCCTGGCCTGGAGCAACTGATGCCACAAAAGGGCCCCAGTGACTGACTGGGTCCCCCTTCTACTGAGGAGATCCCAGGCTGTATGCCGTGCGGTGGGGGATCGGCTCAAGGAGAACCCGGAGGCAGGTTGTCTGAGAGACTTGAATGAACCACCGGGGATCTGGTGACCAGGACATTGACAGGTACACTTCCACTGTCAACCAGTGACCCTAGCGCACATTTACTGGGAGGATAAGCTCAACTATTTAGCTCATCCAAGTTCTAGGCCTGTGGCAGAGGCCCCATCAGAGCCAGGTCTGTGGCAGAGACCTGCTCCTCCCAGCATCCTTAAAGTGACACTTCGGCTGCCAGGCTCGTGGCAGGAGTCTGTCCGGGGGCACTTCACCCACTCTGGCTGGAGTGGCAATGAACTGTAACTCCTACTACTGAGAGCAGGATTGCTTTCCTCTTATCCAGGCCTGATACTGCAAGGTTCTCTTACTTCATCAACCTTTTCTGTCCTACCTCATGTTAATGTTGGTCGTGTTGGGCCGAGAAATAAAGCCTTCAGAAAACCTTATCCGCTGATTGGACATTCGTTTACTGCTCTACTCACTACCATCACCCCTAGACAACGATTAGAGGTAACTTAATACGCCGATCCCAAATCAACCAGCGGCTCCTGAGGGGGTAGCGCTACAGCTCTATACATGTATATAGAAGTATAAAGAGGACCTGTCATGGCCACACAGAGGCCCCCCTTACATCAGAGCCTGCACAGAGGCCCCCCTTACATCAGAGCCTGCACAGAGGCCCCCTATTATACATCAGAGCCTGCACAGAGGCCCCCTATTATACAGAGGTTGCACGGAGGCCCCCTATTACTTTAGAGGTTGCACGGAGGCCCCCCATTACATCAGAGGTTGCACGGAGGCCCCCCAATTACATCAGAGGTTGCACGGAGGCACCCCCATTACATCAGAGGTTGCACGGAGGCCCCCCATTACATCAGAGGTTGCACGGAGGCCCCCCCATTACATCAGAGGTTGCACGGAGGCCCCCCTATTACTTTAGAGGTTGCACGGAGGCCCCCCTATTACATCAGAGGTTGCACGGAGGCCTCCCCATTACATCAGAGGTTGCACGGAGGCCCCCCAATTACATCAGAGGTTGCACGGAGGCACCCCCATTACATCAGAGGTTGCACGGAGGCCCCCCATTACATCAGAGGTTGCACAGAGGCCCCCCTTACATCAGATGCTTGAGCAGACACATATCTCCTCTCCCTCACCTCCTCTGCACCGCACAGTGAGAAGCGAGAGGGGGGGGGGGAAGCTTGGTGCTAGGCTACTAGCTAAAGTCCAGCAGTTCCAGCTATATGGGTAGACAGTGACACAGCTCCCCTCCTCTGCCCCGCGGAATGAGAAGCGGGGGGGGGATTGAAGCTTGGTGCTAGCGATGTCCAGCGGTCCCAGCTGCATGGCCAGACTCATCTCTCCTCTCCCCTCCTCTACACCGCAGATTGAGAGGGGGGGGGTGCTACCGAACAGCCCAAAGCAGACAGCCCAAAGACTGAAGAAGAGCATACCGGGTTATGGTAACTAGCTGCTGCCATAACAACGCTATCCCTCTTCAAATACCGACGTAAAATGAGGGCGGGCAGGCTGTAAGTGGTTAAACCTGAAACCAAAAATGCAATATATTGCAGCGATATTGGATGTGGTAGCTGCATGTTTTTTTTTTTTATAATCAAAATGTTTTATTATTATTGACAACAACATTCCATACAACATTATACTTTCTTATGTTCCATCATTTACATAAGAAACAATGATACATTGCAGGAAAAAAAAACCTAGACAGAATTGTCTTTACCAAAAGCATTATCGATTATTCTACCCCCCCCCCCCCAAAACAAACAAACAAACAAACAAAAAAAATTTAAAGTAAAAAAAGGGATAAATTAAGATTCACCTCCCCTCCTCCACATCTCCCCTAACTACTGTGGAGTATATCCGTTCTAACCCTACACACTATACCCCGAGAGAAAAGAAAAAAGGCAAGAGAGAGGGAGAGAAAAAGTGAAAGAAACCTCCACCATCCTATTATCAAAGAGGCCTCTAGTGGCCATTGTGTCTGATCTTTTTGTGTAAAAAGAGGAGAGAAAAAAAAAAAAAAAAAAGGACCTCCCATCCTTCTTCCACGGAGGCCACTAATGGCCATTGTGTCTAATCTTTTTATGTGAAAAAAATGCCGACTCAGGTCCGTCTGGAGCTCGTTTCCGAAATCACAGCAGGGAGCTTGGGAGGAGACGTCCTCACTCTCCCACGCTCACACCCATCTGAAGCGGCTAGTCAGTGGTAGCTGCATTAGTTAGTCTTTTTTCAATTCTGTTTTCACTTGGTGACCTGGCCAGTAACACACCTCCTGTATTAGGGTGCCCCCACTCTGGGTACAGGGGAACATTCGAACACTAGGGGATTGATTTAGTAAAACTGGAGAGTGCAAAATCTTGTGCAGCTCTGCATAAAAACCAATCAGCTTCCAGGTCTTTTTGTCAAAGTTTAATTGAACAAGCTGACGTTAGAAGCTGATTGACTACCATGCACAGCTCCAGCAAGCTTTGTGCTCTTCAGTTTTAGTAAATCAACTCCTAGCATTGTAAGTGTGTGTGTGTCAACGCTGTATCCTGGCCTAGGCCAACAAGTCCCAGGCCTAGGGCAGCACTTTGCAGGGGGGGCAGCACAAAAAGAGTCCCCGCCGGCTTGCACTACACTGTTAGGCAAATTAGTCTAGCACCCCCATAAAGCAGCCGCTCTGCTTCCGCCCGGCATTCCGCAACTGTGTGTGTGTGCAGGGCTGTCTTAATGAGAGGGCACACCTGGGCACTGCCCAGGGGCCCCAGCTGCATGGGGGCCCCTGCCCTTTCCTTAAAACAGCTGGTCCTTGAACCCGGGCTGCCCCTCTACATCCCAGATATCCAGAGGCGGCTCAAGGCTTTGTGAGGCCTTAGGCAAAACTTGACATGGGGCCCCACTCACACCCATGATGGGAAAAAAAAATTCAAGAACAAGAGCCTCTTCCGCACAACCCTGGCCGGTGGTTGGGGGGGTCTGCGGGCAGAGAACTTTTCGGAATCTGGAAGCACCCTTTAACAGGGTGGCCCCCAGATCCTGCATTTTAATAACTAAGGGGCGGGGTGACATTACCTGGTGAACCGGCCCCCTTGTGACATAATTGACTGAGGGCATACTGGGTCATTGACGTCACAAGGGGTGGTGTCACCGATATTCACTGGTTGTTAAGGGCGCTGGCGGCCCCTCTTCTGAGTCAGGGCTCTTAACGCTGCCTGAGCACAGCAGCAATAAGGTCCCCTGTCCCTCAAAACTGGGGTAATGCATTGGGAATGTTAAGCGGCCGTGAGGCCCATGTGAGTGCGAGGCCTTAGGTGACTGCCTAATTTGCCTAATTAAAGAGCCGCCTCTGCAGATATCCCCCCAGAACTCTGACCCCTCTACACCCTAGATATCCCCTACCTCCTACCTATGTGATTTCTGTTTACCTGCACTGTCTCCATTGTAGGGGCCCCAGAGCATTACTTTGCCCAGGGGCCCATGATGCTATTAAGATGGCCCTGTGTGTGTGTGTGTGTGTGTGTGTGTGTGGGGGGGGGGGGGGGGGCGCTTCTAATTTTGACTGTTCTATCATCCTGAACCACAAACCTTCCTCACTGTGCTATGTTTCTGTTGTACCATTGGCATGGTTATATTTTCTTAGTCCTCTCAATAAAATGATCAGAAATTTGTGCTTAACCACTTAAGCCCCGGACCAATATGCTGCCTAAAGACCCAAGGGGTTTTTACAGTTTGGGACTGCGTCGCTTTAACAGACAATTGCGCGGTCGTGCGACGTGGCTCCCAAACAAAATTGGCGTCCTTTTTTCCCCACAAATAGAGCTTTCTTTTGGTGGTATTTGATCACCTCTGCTGTTTTTGCGCTATAAACAAAAATAGAGCGACAATTTTGAAAAAAATGCAATATTTTTTACTTTTTGCTATAATAAATATCCCCCAAAAACATATATAATTTTTTTTTTCCCTCAGTTTAGGCCGATACGTATTCTTCTACCTATTTTTGGTAAAAAAAAAAATCGCAATAATCGTTTATCGCGTTTATAGCGTTTACAAAATAGGGGATAGTTTTATTGCATTTTAATTTTTTTTATTTTTTTTTACTACTAATGGCGGCGATCAGCGATTTTTTTCGTGACTGCGACATTATGGCGGACAGTTCGGACAATTTTGACACATTTTTGGGACCATTGTAATTTTCGCAGCAAAAAATGCATTTAAATTGCATTCTTTATTGTGAAAATGACAGTTGCAGTTTGGGAGTTAAACACAGGGGGGCGCTGTAACATTTAGGGTTCACTTTGTGTGTGTTTACAACTGTAGGGGGGTGTGGCTGTAGGACTGACATCATCGATCGAGTCTCCCTAATGAAAGGGATCACTCGATCGATGCGCCGCCATAGTGAAGCACGGGAAAGCCGTGTTTACATACGGCTCTCCCCGTTCTTCAGCTCCGGGGAGCGATCGTGACGGGGCGGCTATAAACGAACAGCCGTGCCGTCGTCCCGGATCGCTCCCCGAGGCTTACCGACCGCCGCATGTACCGGGGGGGGGTCCCGATCGGACCCCCGACCCACGTCAAGCAGAGGACGTACAGGTACGTGCATGTGCCTGTCCGTGCCATTCTGCTGACGTATATTTACATGAGGTGGTCCTTAAGTGGTTAAAGTAGAACTATAATCACTTTTTTTTCATTTTGGATAGAGTAAGGGAGGGTTATAGCCCCTGTCAGCTTATTTTTTACCATCCCTGTCCAATTGCGGAGATTCTCCTTCACTTCCTGCCCCATAGCCAAACAGGATGTGAGAGAAAAACTATGCAAATTAAGGGAATCCATTGCCCACCCCCAGGGCCCTCAGAACTAGTGTCCCCCCCCCCCCCCCTGAAAATGAAAAAAAAAACAGGGTGTGGCCTTGACAGGAAGGGGTGGGTCATATTTAAATTAGGAGGTGCAGAAGTTTAGTAAGGCCTAGGGCAGCACAAAACCTAAATACACTACTGGTGTGTGTGTGTGGGGGGGGGGGGGGGGGTGGTAGTGTTACATTGGCCATACATTATACAGCTTTCCTATTCAATTTAATTTTGATTTACCTTCAACTATGTAGTGCAAGGGCTTGCCTGATGACATACAAATTTAAAGTGTTTAGGTTTGACCTCACATTATATGGTTTTGGTAAACCGTAAGCGCAAAAATGCAGACATGCTGCACTGAATGGATTCGCACATATGCAGTTTTTGTGTTTTTTGCATTTTGCAGATTTGCACTACAGAACGTGTTCCATAGGAAACCATGTTAAATGGACTGTAGTGCAAATCTGCTAAATGCAAAAAGCTCTAAAAATGCATAAGTGTGAATCCAGCCTAATGCCGCGTACACACGATCATTTTTCGGGTTGTAAAAAACGTTTTTTTTAAATGTCATTTAAAAAACGATCGTGTGTGGGCTTCAGAGCATTTTTCGGGTTCTGAAAAACGGCCACATTTTTTTTTGAACATGCTCTATTTTTTCACGACGTTTTAAACTTTGTAATTTTTCAGGTTGTAAAAATTGGTCGTGTGTGGGCTTTAACGACGTGAAAAAACCTGCACATGCTCAGAAGCAAGTTATGAGACAGGAACGCACGTTCTGGTAAAACTAGCGTTCGTAATGGAGATAGCACATTCGTTATGTTGTAAATTATTGCATCGTGTAATGCAGCGCATTCGTTTCTTCTTTTTAATGCTACACTAATCCAAATCTTTTGCTGCTGATATTCTCACATAGTTATGACAAGCTTGTTACTTTATTATTTATTGTTATCTCATGAATCTTAATGATTTTTTGGAAGCCAGATGTCCCTCTAAAACGTTTTCTGTATATTTTAAATCTTTTAATGTAGCTCTTCTGGTTATTAATTGGATAATATTTTAGACTGCTTTCCATTTTATTTTATTTTTTTGGAGTGTGTCAAGTTACCACAACAACATTATTATTTAGTATAATTTTCCCAATAAGGAGGTTAGTGTCCCTTGTTAATTAGAAAATTGTATTTTTTTAAATGTCCCCTCCTGGGCCAGATTCACAGAAAAAGTACGAAGTACTTTCAAATTTGCCGCATCGTATCTTTATTTGTAATTCAAAAACAAAGATACGACGGCTTTTGGCTAAGATCCCACTGGCGTACGGCTTTGTACGCCTTCGGATCTTAGGATGCAATACTTCGGCGACCGCTGGGTGGAGTTTGCGTCGGGTATGCTAATTAGCTGTTTACGGCGATCTACGATGGTACGCGCGTTCGTCGCATTCTCTTACGTCGTCGCTAGTTGGTTTTTCCCGTCGCAAACTTACGCCTGCTATTTCATGGCTTAGATTTAGACCAGCCATGTTAAAGTATGGCCGTCGTTCCCGCGTCGAATTTCAATTTTTTTTTTGCGTAAGACGTCCGGGAATACGAAAGGACGCAACGCACGTCGCCGTTCAAAAAACACATCGGGGCGCCGTAATTTCGCGCAAAGCACGGCGGGAATATTCCTAACGGAGCATGCGCAGAACGTTCAGCGCGGGAAAGCGCCTAATTTAAATGGTACACGCCCCATTTGAATTAGGCGGGCTTGCGCCGAACGCATTTACGTTACACCGCCGCAAGTTTACAGGCAAGTGCTTTGTGAATCGAGCACTTGCGCTGAAAACTTGCGGCGGTGTAACGTAAACGATATACGTTACGCCGCAGCGCAGGTACCTGAATCTGGCCCTCTATTTTTAATAAGAGCACATGGTCAAGTTTTGTCAGCAAACAAAAAATCCATTTATTCTGGTGTAAGTAACATAAAATAAAGGCTGAAGGCAAACAAAAAACTCTGTTAAAAAAAACAAAGAAGCCAGGAAAGCAGCACTGGAGAGCCTGCTTGCATTTGTAAAGACGCAGTTCCCCACAGCAAACAACCAAGGATATGATCCAAAAAATTGGGACCAATAGCAGCATCACATATCTCCTCATTTCCTGGATTTGGTTTTCCCCTTCCCTGCAGTCTTCCACGGAGGCTGGGCCCCTGGAGTCGAGGTTGTGCCAGGAGCAGGACCAAGAGCAGGCTCAGGAAGAGGAGCAGGATCAGGCCTAGGAGCAGGCACAGCAGCAAGTTTATTTTTTATCTTCATAAATCACACACATTTTTCAACTCATGACAGATGCAATTTGAATGCTAATATATATTACAGAAAATCTGGAGGGTTGGCTGCAGGAAAGGCTGGAGCTCCTTCTGGGGGGAAGGGTAAAAAGGGATGCCCTGGACTCCAGATGGTCATCCAGGAAATGGAGTTGGCTGTAGTACCAGAGGTTTGGCCTATATACTTTATCAGCAGAAGCTCCAGACTTCATTGAGATCAGGACTAGCGCTCGTTGAGTCCTATATGTGCCCCTAATGGTCGCAATTTTTTTATTCACAGTCTTGACTGTTGCTGTGGGGATATTTGTCTGTACAAATGCAAGCAGGCCCTCCAGTGCTTGATTCCCTCTTTGTTTTTTATTAAGGTTGCTTTTTGTTTGCCACAATATTGGCAGATCCCTCCATCTCTGCACAAATTCAGTAAAAAAAATCATGGTCTTTGAAAGCTTCCGTGTTTTCTGCACGTCAAAATCAATACAAAAAAAACTAATGTCAGTCAAGCCTCTACTAATAAACTTTCTCACCATATATTGGCCACAAACTCATCCACTGATCAATAAAGTAAAAAATCATGTTATGTACCGTCGTTGTACACGTCCGTTCCTTCCGCCTTCTTCCACACACTGAACGTCGTTTTGACCCATGCGGTATCCCTTTATACACTGCGCATGCGTGAAGCTCCTCACGTTTTCTCCGCCCCTGAAGTTCGTTCTAGTACTTTCCCCGCCCCTTCTCGGTTGTCTAGTGCAAGACAACATGGCGGACACTCGACAAGTGGCAACCTCTAGCCAGGAGCAAACCCAGGCAGTACCACACACCAGATCCAGGAGATACAAGGCCACAAATATGACGTTTGAGGAGATGGTGGAAATGGTGGCAATATTGAGGAGGGAGGATTATGATGCTAAGCATGGCCCATACAAATACCCTAATAAGGTGAAGGCCCAAATAATGGACAAAGTGGTCAAAAGTCTGTACCACAAATTTGGGGGGAACAGGAACAGCTCCGCAAAAGATGGTCTGACATCAAATTGAGAGAGCCGGAGCAATACCAGAAGATTAAAAGAGTCATTAGAAAAAGAGAGTAATTTTCCAAGTTTCATGTTTGTGGGCACAATAATTGGTCGTATGAGTCGTCGTTCATTCGCTCACTAATAATAAAATTTTGTCTGATACAGTGTTTTAGAAATTTCATCATGCCTATTTAGGCATGGACAAATGTAGTTAACACTGTATCAGACAAAAAGATCATATTTTATTATTAGTGAGCGAATGAACGACGACTCATACGACCAATTATTGTGCCCACAAACATGAAACTTGACATTTTGAACTATTTATGTGTTTTTTAGTGTAGATGTGTTCTTAACTAGATTTAACTAATCAAACTGAATTCAATATACAGTAAGGAGAGTATGCTCAGCAGTTGGTTATACATGTGGACTCAGTAGCACAAGTGTTGGCCACAAGAACAACCTATTTAGGGTGTCACACACAGGTGACCCAGTGGATACTTGGTGTGTTTCCATGTGGGAAACTTGACCAAAAATAGATAAATGTAGCAGCTTTGGTAATGGATACAATCATGTGTTCAGCTTAGAAGTATTGACAAAACAGACAATTGGACCACACTTACAATAAGAATGATTCATATTCCTCTTTCAGGCCTCAAATCTTTTTGACTCAAGTATCCCTTTTGTTACAATCTCATAGGACGACAACGAGCTTCCAGACAGGAGCCAAGAAACCCCACACCTCCTACCCAAGCCCCACCCCCGTGGGATGTGGAGGAAGAAGAAGCGGAGGAAGGAGAAAGTGGCACCACAACAGGTCAGTGTCATACACCACAGCTTCAGGTAATAGATGTAGGCCTGCATATTTATAATACTTTGTGTGTTTCCAAATTTCAGGAGCTTTTCTGGCTGGGGACGGCTTTGATACACACAGCGCTCAGATGCTAATTGGCGAGGTGATGGCCTGCTCTGCTGACCTGGAGGACATCAACACCAGTTTGGGGCAGATAAGGGAAAATACAAAAAGGGTGGAGCAACTAATAAAATATGTGATTGATGTTCTTGGGAGGGTTTGAACAAAAAAAAAATGTTTATACTTTAAGTTTGTTTGTTGGTAATGTTTTATTTGTTTTTATTTGTATTTTAAAAAATATTATTTTTCTGGGAATCATCTGAATTTTTATTTTTACGTGCTAAAACGTATGAACAATGACAAACGAAAAAAGTTACATTGTTCATGCGTTTTAACCAGAAAAAAATACATTTTAGATTCTAAAAAAAAAATGTGATTGTAAATCAAACATTTTTGGAATACTATCTAAAAAATATATATATATTTTTGGAATTAAAAAAAAAAGTTTTCACCTAAAAAATATATCTTTTAAAAAAATAACAATAAAAACACCAAAAAAAATACACATTTAAAATGTGAAACAATAAAAAAATGTTTTCTACTCAACAATGTGTGGCTTCTTATATCAATGCTGCCTAAAAGAACAAATAAATATTTGTGTTGTTTACATTAACAATGATGGGTATTTAGTAAAGGAAAATACACATGGCACTACAATGGCACTAAGATAACCTAGGAGAAAGATCAAATAAACCCAAATTAGAAAAAAAAAAAAAAGACTTTTTCATTCCAAAATACATTTTTGGAAAGATCAGGCATTGCAATGGCCCCCCTACCCATAAAATAATCCACATATCTTTGGCAGACATCACAGGCGCTTTGGGGGGCCAAGCCTATAGGGCCAGCCTCATGGGCCGGCAATGGCATTTGTTTAACAGCCTCATCAGGCACAATGGATAGATAATTCGAAGAATGTCTCTTTAACCACCTAAGGACCAAGCCTGTTTTTCAGATTTGGCGTTTACAAGATTAAAACATTTTTTTTTGCTCGAAAATTACTTTAACCCCCCAAACATTATATATATTTTTTTTCTAACACCCTAGGGAATAAAATAGCGGTCATTGCAATACTTTTTGTCACACCGTATTTGCGCAGCGCTCTTACAAGCGCACTTTTTTTTGGAAAAAATTCACTTTTTTGTATTAAAAAATAAGACAACAGTAAAGTTAGCCCAATTTTTTTATGTATTGTGAAAGATAATGTTACGCAGAGTAAAATGATACCCAACATGTCACGCTTCAAAATTGCGCCCGCTCGTGGAATGGCATCAAACTTTTACCCTTAAAAATCTCCATATGCGACGTTTAAAAAATTCTATAGGTTGCATCTTTTGAGCTACAGAGGGGGTCTAAGGCTAGAATTATTGCTCTCGCTCTAACGATCGCGGTGATACCTCACTTGTGTGGTTTTAACACCGTTTTCATATGCAGGCGCTACTCACGTATTTTTTTTTGTTTTCTTATTTATTTTTTTTTATTTTATTAATTTTTACACAAAAAAAAATGGATCACTTTTATTCCTATTACATGGAATGTAAACATCCCTTGTAATAGAAAAAAGCATGACAGGTCCTCTTAATTATGAGATCTGGTGTCAAAAAGACCAAACAAATTGTCATTTGGAAAAATGACAACAAGAAAATATTGCTTTAAGAAGCATGGGCGGAAGTGACGTTTTGACGTCACTTACGCCCTGCTATGCTATGGGGACGGGTGGGGGCCATCTTGCCCTCACTCGTATCCCAGCCGAGCAGGGGAGAGGACCCGATCGCCTCCACCGCTGCCGACGGCTCCGGTAAGTGGCGGAGGGCGCGGGAGAGCGGCGGGGGGGCCCTCTCCCACCGCCGATAATGGTGATCTTGCGGCGAATCCGCTGCGGAGACCACGGTTATCGTTGACAGGACCGCTCACTGAAAAGATGGATATCTCGGTTGTGGAAGCACCTGCTGCCGTTACCGAGATATCCATCTTTAAAAAAATGACGTATATATACAGTGAGCGGTCCTTAAGTGGTTAAATAATTATGCAAAATGCAACAACAGATGATGACATGGTTCCATTTGTATTCCGCCAGGTTGATGGCGGTGAGGAATAATTGGAACCGGCTGGCCATGATGCCAAATGCATTTTCGACCACCCTTCTGGCTCTGGCCAGCCTATAATTAAAAACCCTCCTCTCAGGGGTGAGGGTTCCTTGGGGAAAAGGTCTCATCAGGTGGGGTACCCAGTGCAAACGCCTCATCAGCAACAAAGACAAAGGGTAGTCCCTCTTCATTCTCCTCTGCAGGTGGCAATCCCAGGTCATCTGATTGAAGCCGTTGGGCGAACTTGGTCTGGGCAAAGACTCCGCCGTCAGACATCTGCCCATTTTTCCCCACATCCACAAATAAAAACTCGTAATTGGCCGACACCACCGCATCATCATCACAACACTGTGGAACCCTTTGTAATTATAGTAATAGGATCCCGAACGGGGTGGTGGTACGATGCGGACGTGCTTGCCATCAATGGCTCTTCCGCAGTTTGGAAAGTTCCAACGCTGCGCAAACTCTGATGCCACAGTCTGCCATTCCTGTGGTGTAGTAGGGAACTGTGGAGTAAAAAAAATAAAAAATTCAAACAAACATTGCAATCAGATTATCCAAAAACATTCTTGCCAAAAACAGGATATCATTAATTTGAAAGAGTATTTTAAGACCCAAAAAAATAATGGATCACTAATCAGATTCATCACCACCTCTGATGGCCCAATAAAATTATGTTTTTGGGGAAGGGGGATCAAGATGAGTTGGGGACCTTACATAGTTAGTCAGGTTGAAAAAAGACACAAGTCCATCCAGTTCAACCACAAAAAAAAGAAATAAATAAATAAACAAACAAAATAAAAAACACAATACAATCCCATACACCCAACTCCATATCCACAGTTGATCCAGAGGAAGGCAAAATGCCCCAGCAGAGCATGATCCAATTTGCTACAGCAGGGGAAAAAATTCCTTCCTGATCCCCCGAGAGGCAATCGGATTTACCCTGGATCAACTTTACTTATAAATGTTAGTACTCAGTTATATTCTGTATATTTAGGAAAGAATCCACGCCTTTCTTAAAGCAATCTACTGAGCTGGCCAGAACCACATCTGGAGGGAGTCTGTTCCACATTTTCACAGCTCTTACTGTGAAGAAACCTTTCCGTATTTGGAGATGAAATCTCTTTTCCTCTAGACGTAAAGAGTGCCCCCTTGTCCTCAGTGTTGACCGTAAAGTGAATAACTCAACACCAAGTTCACTATATGGACCCCTTATATATTTGTACATGTTGATCATATCCCCCCTTATTCTCCTCTTCTCAAGAGTGAATAAATTCAGTTCCTCTAATCTTTCCTCATAGCTGAGCTCCTCCATTCCTCTTATCAGTTTGGTTGCCCTTCTCTGCACTTTCTCCAGTTTTCCGATATCCTTTTTGAGAACTGGGGCCCAAAACTGAACTGCATATTCCAGATGAGGTCTTACTAATGATTTGTACAGGGGGGCAAAATGATATCTCTCTCTGGAGTCCATACCTCGCTTAATACAAGAAAGGACTTTGCTCGCTTTGGAAACCGCAGCTTGGCATTGCATGCCATTATTGAGCGTATGATCTACCAAAACCCCAAGATCCTTCTCCACTACAGATCCCCCCCAGTTGTACTCCTCCTAGTATGTATGATGCATGCATATTCTTAGCCCCCAAGTGCATAACTTTACATTTATCAACATTAAACCTCATCTTCCACATAGTTGCCCAATCAGACAGAGCATTGAGGTCGGCTTGTAAATTGGAGACATCCTGTAAGGACGTTATTCCACTGCATAGCTTGGTGTCATCTGCAAAGACAGAAAAATAGACCTCAAAAATAAAGGATCTAGCACTGTGTCTGAACTCCCCAAAAGAGTTCAGAACTACAGTGGAGCAGACAAAATACATTGTGATATAGGGAGACACCAAATGGAGCACTACAATGGAGCAGACACAATACATTGTGATGTAGGGAGACACCAAATAGAGCACTATAATGGAGCAGACAAAATACTTTGGGAAGTGACTAGGCTAGGTGTGTTTGGGCCCAGGATAGAATGTTGGAGAGCTTGGCTATTGGAAATATGCATGTAGGCCAAAAAAGGAGCATACAAAGCTTACAGCATGCATGGGGACAAAGGGTACATTCACAGCATATTACAAACATGTTAATTAGGGACCGATTCAAAACATAAAATACATTAGCAAGCATTAACTACATAGATTGTGAGGTTAAAGGACAAAACTTACCTTAATATAGTCCTCCTGCAGGACTTGGATTATAGCAGAACAGGTGTCCGGGATTATGATCCCCAGAGCCTGGGGGGAGATGCCTGTCGAGAACTTCAAGTCCTGCAAGCTTCTCCCTGTTGCCAGGTATCGCAACGTAGCAACTAGCCTCTGCTCAGCAGTGCTCCCGCATAACGTTGTCCTGCCTGGTGATATAGGGAGACACTGAAGCCAAGAGCTGCTGGAAGACGGGGTCAAACATCCTCAGAAAATTCCTGAAATCATCAGGGTTATTTTCCTGGATCTCCCGCAGCAGAGGCATATGAGAGAACTGGTTCCTACGGAGCAACCAATTCTTGGCCCACAAACTCCTCCTCACCCTGTTCATGGACCAGGGCCGGGATAAAGCAGAAATCCCAGCACCAAGCACAGCACGATCTCGGCGACGAGAACGTACGCGCAACATGGCTGGAAAACGGTCGTCTAATCAGAACGAACTAAAAAAAAAACACACTGAAGAACAGCAAGGACTCTGAAGAACGACCTGAAACAGTAACGAGCGGACAAGAACGCACTGCAAAGACAGATACGAACTGACTACAAGCACTGAAAGACAGATACGAACCCACAAGCACAAACTGAACAGCAGAAAACGATCTTTAAAGCATGAAGACTGAAAAGTGCAAAACGTCTATCACCAAACTTTTACTAACACGCTAGTAACACAAAATCAGCAAAAACAGCCCCAAGGGTGGCGTATTCCGCATGGAACTTCCCCTTTATAGTGCCGTTGTACGTGTTGTATGTCACTGCGCTTTGCTAGAGCATTTTTTTTTCACGATCGTGTGTAGGCAAGGCCGTTTTAATGATGAAGTATAAAAAAACGTTGTTTTTTCTAGAGCCTGAAAAATGTTTTTTACAACCCGAAAAATGATCGTGTGTACACGGCATTAGGGTTTGAACAAGGCACATAAACAATTGTTTTCTATGTGCCTTTGCTTTAAAGGGGTTGTAAACAATTTTTTTTTTTAAATAACAAACATGTTATACTTACCTCAACTGTGCAGCTCGTTTTGCACAGAGTGGCCCCGATCCACATCTTCTGGGGTCCCTCGGCGGCTGTCTCTGGTCCTCCCCGCAAGAACTACACACATTCATGCTAGAGAGCTTGCATGGTGTGTCGCGCTCCTGTATCACTCGGCCCTGCCCCTCTGAGCGCCGCGTCACTGGATGTGATTGACAGCAACACCAGTCAATAGCTGCTTTCAATCCATCCGCTCTAGCCAATCAGCGGCCAGGCTGAGAAGCGACGAGGATCTCGGGACCGAGCGCGGGACTTTCGAGGGGCCAGGGAAGTATAACGGGGGGCCGGGGGGTGGTATACTCTGAAGTTTTTTCACCTTAATGCATAGAATGCATTAAGGTGAAAAAACTTTTTCCTTTACAACTCCTGTGTTGATCTCTGAGATTAATGTAGCTTAATCACGATAATGTGAATGAGCCTTAGTGGGCTATATCAGTTTTATATACAATAGCAAGCTGTTGTTGGGTGTAATTTTACCCACTTTCTGGGGGGACAGTGGTTCCAATGATTTAAGATGGTTCATTTTATTTCATTTATGGTGATAAAGTCGAGAAGTCTTGCAGGTTATACAATGTAAGCAATACAATTTGTTAATACAAATTCAAGTTAAAATTTGATTTAAACCCCAGTAAAGGGCTGAGGCCCAAACTTTTCCACATTCACATGACTGGTGTTTAATAATTTTATTTGAGGTAAGTTACTAATGCGCTACCAAGAAGTGTTGATGAAAGATGATCAAAGAAATCATAAATAATAAAGTGTTTGATATAAAGGGCCAGATTCACAGTGAGAGTACGCCGGCGTATCTACTGATACGCCGGCATACTTTCAAATTTGCCGCGTCGTATCTTTATTTTGAATTCTCAAACAAAGATACGACGGCATTTGGCTAAGATCCGACAGGCGTACGGCTTCGTACGCCTTCGGATCTTAGGATGCAATACTTCGGCGCCCGCTGGGTGAAGTTTGCGTCGTTTTCCGCGTTGGGTATGCTAATTAGCTGTTTACGGCGAAACACGAAGGTACGCGCGGTCGTCGCATTCTCTTACGTCGTCGCTAGTCGGCTTTTCCCGTCATAAAGTTGCGAGTGCTATTTCAATGGCTTATATTTAGACTAGCCATGTTAAAGTATGACCGTCGTTCCCGCGTCGAATTTTAACTTTTTTTTTGCGTAAGTCGTCCGTGAATAGGAAAGGACGTAACGCACGTCGCCGTTCAAAAAATTACGTCGGTGCGACGTCATTTCACGCAAAGCACGGCGGGAAATTTCAAAACGGAGCATGCGCAGTACGTTAAATGATACACGCCCCATTTGAATTAGGCGGCCTTGCGCCGGACGGCTTTACGCTACGCCGCCGCAAGTTTACAGGCAAGTGCTTTGTGAATCAAGCACTTGCGCAGAAAATTTGCGGCGGTGTAACGTAAATGTAATACGTTACACCGACCCAGATATACCTGAATCTGGCCCAAAGTGCTTAAAAATACAGGGCCAGATTCAGGTATATCTGCGTCGACGTAACGTATTGCATTTACGTTACACCGCCAAAAGTTTTCTGCGCAAGTGCTTGATTCATAAAGCACTTGCCTGTAAACTTGCGGCGGCGTAGCGTAAAGCCGTCCGGCGCAAGCCCGCCTAATTCAAATGGGGCGTGTATCATTTAAATTAGGCGCGTTCCCACGCCGAACGTACTGCGCATGCTCCGTTTTGGAATTTCCCGCCGTGCTTTGCGCGAAATGACGTCGCACCGACGTCATTTTTTGAACGGCGACGTGCGTTACGTCCTTTCCTATTCACGGACAACTTACGCAAAAAAAATAAAAATTCAAATTCGACGCGGGAACGACGGCCATACTTTAACATGGCTAGTCTAAATATAAGCCATTGAAATAGCACTCGCAACTTTACGATGGGAAAAGCCGACTAGCGACGATGTAAGAGAATGCGACGACCACGCGTACCTTCGTGGATCGCCGTAAACAGCTAATTAGCATACCCGACGCGGAAAACGACGCAAACTCCACCCAGCGGGCGCTGAAGTATTGCATTCTAAGATCCGAAGGCTTACGAAGCCGTACGCCTGTCGGATCTTAGCCAAATGCCGTCGTATCTTTGTTTGAGAATTCAAAATAAAGATATGACGCGGCAAATTTGAAAGTACGCCGGCGTATCAGTAGATACGCCGGCATACTCTCACTGTGAATCTGGCCCACAGTGCTTAATAAAAAATGTGTATAAAGCAGCTAAACTTCTGTAGTGTTGCCAGCACCAATGAATGTGTATATGGTATAGTGAAGCAGTGCTAAATACTATCAGCAATAGCTATGGTAAGGTGCTAATAAAAAGATAAAAGTGCAAACATCATATCCAAAAAAATTCAAAGTGTCATCACATACATTCAATTCCAAATAGTCCAATACATTTTATTAGTGTTTAGATTTGTGCATTTTGGGGTGCTTTTTGCTCATCATTTAACCCAGTTCCTGTGAGCCCATAGCTTCATGGACCTACCCCTTGAAGATATACTGTATCATTTAGTCATATCATCTAATCTGTCATCAAGTGTTCTCTACAATAAGAACTGTATACAAATTTAACCATACTGTACGTATAATCTATTTTGAGATGTAAACATTTTCACACTTGCTGATCAGTTTCATATTGGTCTGTACCATAAACCAACTGATACAAAATACGTTGTTAGAACTAACTCTCTTTAACTAAAATGACTATGCTCATCAAAGTTGAAGTAGAATTTCTGCTTTCCTATGACTTTATATAGTTTGGGTCAAGCTGGCCCAAATGAACTATTTGTATTACATAATGAATTGGCTGCACTGTGTGTGTGGGCGGGGTCTTACAGTGCACATGTATATGAAGGTATACTTTGGGCAGAGTACGCTCATCGATGTCTGGAACCAGATGGGAACTGTGGTCATGTCAAAGTCTAACATTAAGGCAGTCTCCCGACTTAGAGATGAGACTCACTCTGTGTAGTGTTGAAGTGCAGAATTCCTCTGATAGGTGGTTTGTCTCATGTTGCTACATATGCTTGCATGTTTTGCATTAGGAGGGATGTGCTAAGCCTGCACCTACTCCATCAGTCCAACATACCTCTGTTACCTCACTCCCAGTAACTGAATGGGGTTCCGCAGAGCACATAGTGTGGACCTCGTGTTCTCATTAACTCCTTTCTTCCCGTGCCTCGTGATCAGGCCATAGATCTATGTAATGCTAATCTGCTCCCTGGTACCATACCATGGGAGATGGACTGCTAGGGAGGGAGCAAGAACACCGACCCCTCACTACCGGACCTGTCGCGTAACCAGTTATTGCACCTAATGACTGGTTGCTTGTAGCATGTTCTTCCATTAAGTGACCCATGGAAACTGCCTCCTCTTCCTTGTCTTGCCGAGTTAACCATTTGTAGTTGTGTTACTCATACCCCATAGTGCTTTACAGACCCAGATTCCTTTGCATACGCCAGAACCCAACATGCACCCCTTTAAATGACTTCAGACCAGGCTCAAAGCAGTTGAAACAACTTTACCGTTGAAACTTAACATTATAGTGCAGCAGGCAGAAGTCTTTCTCCTAACTAAACCTAACTGTGCCTGCCCCAGCATACCTGCAGAGGAAAGTCCATAAATGATACATCCAGAATGTAAATGTCTAAAATAACGGTGACCTGACTACTCTGCGTTTCATGGTCCAGCGGCTACGTCTTCTTCTCTCTTCATTTGTGACTACAAAAAATTCCCTGGGAATCTGGACCCCTCTCCCTTTTATAACACACTGGAGAGGAGGTCGGACCCAAAAAATCCCACAAATGTAGCCTGGGGAAGGCGGTAAAAACATTAACCCCTTCCCCCTGGCTAGGGCAGCCAAAACTGACTAACCTGTATTAGGCAACCTACCTATGTGCACTTTATCTAAGTCTTGTACCATCAGCTATATATACAGGTAGTAAGCAGCACTGTGTTCCTACAGCATCCTGGTGACTTCCCGTCTGCTGCCAGAAATAGAGAATCAGGCTGAGTTCTTTTCAGGAGAAGTCTTATATTTTTACTAATGAGTGAGTGAGTGAGTAACTTATATAGCGCTGCACATGCGAACTGAATCGCCTCTGGGCGCTTGTTTGACCATTTCTCCATTGATCTCAGAAGAGATGGGTTTTGATCTTTCTCCTAAAGGCCAAGTGATTCTCCTCCAACCGAATAGAGGTTGGTAAAGTGTTCCAAAGTCGAGGGCCTTGGACCGCAAATCTCCTTTCTCCTTTGGACTTGTATGTGGTTTTAGGGATTTGGAGTAGATTTTGGTTGGAGGATCGCAACGTGCGACTGGGGTTGTATGCCTTTAATTTTTTGCACAAATACTTGGGTGCATTACCCAAGATACATTTGTGCGTCAGGCAGAGTGCTTTGAAGGTGATTCTATCTTTCACTGGGAGCCAGTGGAGGCTTCTCAGTAATGGGGAGATTGATTCCCAAGGTTTTTTCCCACTCACAAGTCGCGCGGCAGTGTTCTGAACGACTTGCAGGCGAGTGATTTGGTACTTTGGGAGTCCGAGGTACAGGGCATTTGCATAGTCAAGTCTGGAGTTGACAATTGTTCCCACCACGACTGCTATGTCTTCTTTAGGGATAAATGGAATAAGTCTGTGTAGTAGGCGCAGCAGATGGTGCGATCCGCTGACTACTGACCCTATTTGTGCATCCATTGTCATGTAGGTATCAAAAATGACTCCGAGACTTTTGACTTTGGTGCTAGGGGAGATGATTTTTCCCAGAATGGGTGGGGTGTCCAGGGTGTAGCCGGTTGATT
Source organism: Rana temporaria (assembly GCF_905171775.1). Lineage (NCBI taxonomy): Eukaryota > Metazoa > Chordata > Amphibia > Anura > Ranidae > Rana > Rana temporaria. The sequence continues at coordinate 560,928,689 of NC_053489.1, read as the reverse complement.
CTTTTGATTGGCGTGAAACAGTAGAAGTTCTGTTTTTGAGCCGTTGAGTTTAAGATAACTCTTTGTCATCCAGTTCTCTATCAAAGAGAGGCATTTCTCTAGACTGAGGTGATGATCCTTTTTGTTGCAGATACGAAAGTATAATTGTGTATCATCCGCATAAGAGTGGTAAAGCAGCTTCTGACTGCTGATGATTTCGAAAAGAGGGCGAAGATAGATGTTAAACAGCACCGGCGACAGAGGGGATCCTTGGGGGACACCGCATGACACTGTGCGTTTTTCAGAGGTGAACGGTCCCAGTTTCACCGTTTGTGAACGGTTTTCCAAAAAGGAGGTGAACCAGGATAGGTCACCTTATGCGACTCTGGCTACTTGCGATAGCCGAGTCAGCAATAGCTTGTGGTCGACCGTGTCAAAAGCTGCACTGAGGTCCAAGAGTACTAGAAGGCAAGATTCTCCTTCATCTGCGGCCTCAAGAGCATCACCCCATATTTTGAGCAATGCTGTTTCCGTCCCGTGTCCTGGACGGAAACCTGATTGAAAAGGATCAAGCAAATTATGGGTGTCTAGATGCTGTTGCAGCTGTTGTACCACTGCTTTCTCCATTATCTTGGAGAAGATGTTCAGGTCTGTTATGGGGCGACGGTGTTCCGGGTCTTTGGGGTCAAGAGTGGGTTTCTTTAAGATGGGTTTGATTATACCTTGTTTCAACAGGGAGGGTACTGAGCCCTCCCTGAATGACTGGTTAATCAGTTGCTTAATAGGAGGTGCCAGAATATCGGTACATTCCTTTAGCAGTTTGGTAGGGATAATATCATTAATACATGGCTACCTCTGATTGGCTTAGGTGGAATTTGTGACGTCATCTGCCCGTCTCTCCACCTCGGACATTCGCCTGGCCCAAATGAACTATCTAAATCTGAAATTCTACTAGTTCACCTAAGAAAATAAGCCATATGTTGTTTAACAAAGGAAGTATGGCACTCCAAAGAAAATTTATCTTTTCGATTCAAATATACACTATATTGTCAAAAGTATTGGGACACCTGCCTTTACACGCACATGAACTTTAATGGCACCCCAGTCTTAGACCGTAAGGTTCAAAATTGAGTTGGCCCACCCTTTTTAGCTATAACAGCCTAAACTCTTCTGGGAAAGCTGTCCACAAGGTTTGTGAGTATGTCTATTGGAATGTTTGACCATTCTTCCAGAAGCGCATTTGTGAGGTCAGGCATATATATTGGACAAGAAGGCCTGGCTCGCAGTCTCCACTCGAATTCATCCCAAAGGTGTTCTATCCGGTTGAGTTCAGGACTCTGTGCAGTTCAATTCAGTTCCTTCACCCCCAAACTCACTCATCCACGTCTATATGGACCTTGCTTTGTGCACTGGTGTGCAGTCATGTTAGAACAGGAAGGGAGTTGGGAGCATGAAATTGTCCAAAATGTTTTGGTATGCAAATGCCTTAATGGTTCCCTTCACTGGAACTAAGGGGCCAAGCCCAACCCCTGAAAAACAATTCCACACCAACTCCCCTCTCCACCAAATGATTTGAACCAGTGCACAAAGCAAGGTCATTAAAGACATGGATGAACGAGTTTGGGGTGGAGGAACTTGACTGGCCTGCACAAAGTCCTGGCCTCAACCCGATAGAACACCTTTGGGATGAATTTGAGTGGAGACTGTGAGCCAGGCCTTCTCGTCCAACATCAGTGCCTGACCTCACAAATGCGCTTCAGGAAGAATGGTCAAACATTCCCATAGACACACTCCTAAACCTTGTAGACAGCCTTCCCAGAATAGTTGAAGCTGTTATGGCTGTAATGGGGGGGGGGACTCAATATTGAACCCTACGGACTAAGACTGGGATGCCATTAAAGTTCATGTGCGTGTTAAATCAGGTGTCCCAATACTTTTGACAATATATAGGTAGATCCACATAGATGGGCGCAACATTTTCGAATTTCGACGCGGGAACGGCGGCCATACTTAACATTACTATTCCATCTATTTGATGGAATAACTTTAGGCCTGATAATGCGTTACGTAAATGGCGTATCTGTACTGCGTCGGCCGGGCGTACGTTCGTGAATAGGCGTATCTAGTGATGTACATATTCTACGCCGACCGCAATGGAAGCACCACCTAGCGGCCAGCCAAAATATTGCACCCTAAGATAGGACGGCGCAAGCCGTCGTATCTTAGATAGGTTTACGTGTATCTCTGTTTGAGAATACACTTAAACCTAGGTTGGCGCAGATTCAGAGTTAGGTACTCTACTGATATGCCGACCTAACTCTTTCGGAATCTAGCTAATAGTGTATATTTGAATCAAAAAGATTAATTTTCTTTGGAGTGCCATACTTCCTTTGTTAAACAACATATGGCATGTTTCCTCAGATGAACTAAAAGTAGAATTTCAGATTTTGACAATATAGTGTACTTTAGACACATGAGCACTTCCCACTAATTATTTAAGAACCTTACTACTCTTTTTCTACTTAATACATGTTATCTGGTGGTGGTACAGATTTTGTGATATATGCTTAGATCTGAACCATATTTGGTAAGATATTATTTGGACTTCTACCTTTACTTCTTGGACACAAATATTTCAATTCCAAAAAAGGTAAAGAGAAACCAGACACAACAGTAAGAATAAAGGTAGTATTTAAAAGTGAGGTATTAGTGACATCTGCTGAAAAACTTTAGTATTGCATTAACAATTCCTAACTTTTTTTAGGATAAGTTCACCTTTTTTTTTTTTATAAATAAATGCACATACATGAGTATAGAAATGAATCACCCCCCTTTAAAATAATTACATGTTGCTGCTTTGCAATCTGAAATGAAGACAGACACATTTTTGTTTTATTCAGCTGTATTTACTCCAAGTGAAAGCTATAACACCAACACGTCAGAATTTATTTATTTTTTATTCAAAAACAGAATCACTGAGTTGGAAAAAGGACCCCCCCCCTAAAATGACAATTTCTTTCACCGCTCCAGGTGAGTCTCATAGGTCATCAAGGGTAGTTTGAACCACCAGGGTGCCGGCAATGCTGATTGTAGCAAAAAAAAACCGAAAAGAACTCTGGACAGCCGCACTCCAAAATGACTTAAAATAAAGTTGGTCTTTTAATGTAAAAAGTACATACAGGCACTGCAAACAACAGGTACAGAATGGCCGACGCGTTTCACGCTGCAATTCAGCGCTTAGTCATGGCCCCTAAAATGACTTGTAAACTCAGTAACTTAATCAGGTGTAGCTACTAACCTTCTCAATGGCAAACAAAGCCATTTGACTTGTAACTGTGATCAGCTGTGGTCATTTTGATTAGCTCAACATGAAAATAGCTTTCCTGGAGCATTTCAGTACCTGGTAGTGCAATGGAAGCAAATAATCAACTATGGGTGGTAGGGCACTGTCAAAAGATCTCTGGGACAAAGTTGTGGATAGGTACAATCAGGGGCAGACTGACCATTGAGGCACTGCCCGAGTGCCCCATGCCACTAGGGGGCCCCATCAGGGTTGCCATGCTCAGTAAAAACAGGGACAGTATGTAAAAATCTGTGGTTTTTTTTACATCTGTCCCTGATATGTCTGAAACCGACATGCTTTTGATATGAAAATCCTGAGATTTTAGCTGCCCCGCCTCTGTACTAGCTCCTAGCAGTGGTAGCCATCTATAAGCCCAGGGGCCCCATAATCTTCTATTGCCCGGGGGCCCCATGAGTTGTCAGGAGATGGATACAAAAAAAATCAAAGGCTTTATCAATGCCTAGCAGCAAAGTGAATTATTTTAGTCCCCTTCCACACTGGCTATAACGCCTGCAAACTGACCTGAAACAGCCGCTGCTGTCTCTCCAGTGTGAAAGCCCCGTGGGCTTTCACACTGGAGCGGTGCGCAAATAGGATGGTAAAAAAAGTCCTGCTAGCAGCATCTTTGGAGCGGTGAAGGAGCAGTGTGTATACCGCTCCTGCCCATTGAAACCAATGGGGCACCGAGGCTACACCACCGGCAAAGCGCCTCTGCAGAGGTGCTTTGCAGTGGTTTTTAACCCTTTCTCGGCCGCTAGCGCCGCCCCAGTGTGAAAGGGGCCTTATTAAGGTGGTTGTAAAGGCAGGTTTTGTATCTTAATGCATTCTATGCATTAAAATAAAACACCTTCTGTGTGCAGCAGCCCCCCCCCCCAGTCCCCCTAATACTTACCTGAGCCCCATCTCTATCCAGCGAAGTGCACAAGTGCCTTGGCTATCTGGGACGCTCCCTCCTGATTGGCCATTGGCTCCCACTGCTGTCAATCAATGTCAGTTAGCCAATCAGGAAAGAGGGGGCGGGGCTGAACCGCAGCTCTGTGTCTGAATGGACACACAGAGCTGTGGCTCGGCTTGGTTGCCCTCATAGCAAGCTGCTTGCTGTGGGGGCACTCAACAGGAGGGAAGGGCCAGGAGCACATAAGAGGCACCCAAGAAGAGGTGGATCCAGGCTGCTCTGTGCAAAACCACTGCACAGAGCAGGTAAGTATAACATGTTATTTTTATGGATACCCAAAGCATAGTCTCTCACACCATTATGCTTCCCATCACAATTAAAATTTCAAGGGGACAGTGTTTTTGGGTATAGATAAGCTTACTGGTAATTGGAGGAGCAGCCATATGACCAGAGGGTGCTCTAAATTAGAGACCCAATGAAATCTATAAGGCTCCATGCACACTGAAGCTGATAAACTTCAGTTTATTGGCGTTTTGGGCTTTTTTTTTTTAAAAAGCCTATAACTGAACTCTACGTTAGCCTATGTGCCCATGCACACATGGGCGTTTTTCAGTGTTAATGAGCTTTGGAGTTTATTGGCTTTTTTCTGAACGCCTGAAATCTGCATTCACAGTGACGTATTTCGGCGGGAAAAGAACGCAAAAAAACGCAAAATGACGCTCAAAAGCGACGGCGCCAGCGTTTTTTGTCCATTGAAAAAAAAAAAAATGAAAAAAAAAAAAAAGCTAAAGAAAAGCTACACTGAAAAACGCTATTAAAAGCTATTGCAAAAACGTTAAAAAATGTTGAAAGGCTCCCTGCAAAGCTACTGGCATTTTTTTAGAGCTTTTTTTAGCTTCAGTGTGCATGGAGCCTAATGCCGCGTACACACCATCACTTTATGTGATGAAAAAAAATGACGTTTTTAAAAACGTCACTTTAATTGACCGTGTGTGGGGGAAAACGTCGTTTTATGTCTTGTAAAAAACGACAGAAAAAAATTGAAGCATGCTTCAATTTTATGTGTCGTTTTTCAAAAGTGCACTTTTTACTTCACAGAAATTGACCGTGTGTAGCAAAAAACGTCGTTTTCTAAGACGTTTTTTCATCCACGCATGCCCAGAAGCAAGCTTCAATGGTAAAACGTGGTGGAACGTAACCTCACTTTGCAAGATCATTGTGAGAAAACGATGGTGTGTAGGCAACTTCGTCTTAGAAAATTGAAGTTTCAAAAACGTCATTTTTTACTTCACAGAAAGTGTCGTTTTTTTTCATCACATAAAGTGATGGTGTGTACGGGGCATAAGGCTAAATTTTACAGCCCTTACGGCACAAACATAGAGTAGGATGTGAATGCATTTATCAGAAATATGTTTTATAGGTCTTTCTATTTGGAGTAAGCTATGATATTATTATTATTATTAGGTTGAGTTTCATATTATGTTTAGAGGTATGTAGATGCTGATCTTTTTTTTTAAATGTTATTACTGTAGATTATTTCGAAGTAGTATCCCCCTTTTCCACAAGATGGCACTGCGTCCGTTATTTTGTGCAATGAGTTTTTATTATTTTTTAATAAATGCTACCTTTTTGTTTTCTGTTTTCTTCAAAGGGTCAATACTTTTCTAATCATAGATTGTTTTGATGTTTTTGAATTTTTTTAATTAATTAATTTATTAAATGGATTTTTAAAGAGTAATGCTGCCATCCCGATGGCCGTGATAGTTTTTATTACATCCTGTGTTTGGAACACAGCCCACTTCCGCATTTCAATCACTTTGTCCCACATATATAAATCAGTATAGCTTCCGTCAAGCCACGCCCCTGACAACATCATTCTGTGATTTAACGATATAGGGAGGAGTCGGCGACATGGCGCTAGTATAACCTGGGGCACGGTGGCCTTCTTGCCGGTGGCAACTGCTGGATTTATACACAAACACAAGTCTGTTTTTAAAGCTGAAAATGTGAGTTAATTCCCATGTTTTTATTTACAATAAAACGCTAGTTGATATACTGCGCAATGAGTTTTATCTCTTTTTATCTACATGGGATAACGTATGTGTGGTGAATATTATCGGAGCATTTTTGAAAAAGGAAAGCTGTTACCTGAGGTTGCTGCACCCATATTTTAGCTCGCTGTTTTAGGATTACGCTGTATGGAGATTGATGGGTTTCCGATCTTCATTCATATGGTTATGTCATATGGCCTTTGTAATAAGAGTCCACTAAGGAGGGTAAGCAGCTGTGTGATTGGGTGCCCTTGATGGTTTGTTCTATCATTTATTGTTTATTGTTTATTGTTTATTGCTTATTGCTTGTATAGCATAGAATCACCCGAAGGTATCGAAACGCTTCCAGACCTTAACAATTCACAACAGGACCGAGTGTTACAGGCATAAATTAACATAGTAACAATATAAAATATGTACCACAATTAAAATCAAATAATAAAACAACAATATAACACCATAAAACCAATACAGTACAAAAACCATAGAAATCACATAAGACCAAAGGAGAGACAACACACAATTCCCAACAGATCTAGCAGTGCTTCCCGCCAGAATGACCCTAACCTCACTCTTCCTATCAATCTGCCTCTGCCCACAGATAGGTTTTTAGATCCCTCCTGAATGTGGGTAGGTCAGGACTCTGTCTAAGACTTAGGGGAAGTAGATTCCATTCTCTCGGGCCAAGGACAGAAAAAGCCCTGCCCCCCCATTTTTTCAGCCGACTCTTTGGCTGTTCCAAACGGAATTGGCAGCTCCATTTACCTTCTACTTACCATTGTTTGAACTGAGTTGAATACCATTTCCTGGATTTACTTTCTACGGACCTCTTATATAAGCGCTGCAACTTATCCATATATGGGTTTTTTTTTAAAGAAAAAAATGAACAGATTTTAATATCATTTTAAGAAGTAGAAGGTATTTGGTACAACACAGACCCTCCCTGGATCAGGATGTTGTTTCAAACTGGATGAAAGAGCCTGGAGGAAACTGGTCAGAGGCGCTACCAAGAAGCTTACAGGAACTCTAAAGAAGTTTCAGGAATTTATGAAAAAGAGTGGTCATTGTGTGCATGTGACAACAATATCACAAATTCTCCACAAATGTGGCTTGTATGGGAGAAAAAAAGTCACTCCTTAAGAAATGCCATGCATGAAATACGAAGAGAGGAAATGGATAGCCGCACTCCAATAACCAAAAGGTTGTCTTTTTATTCAAACGGACAGCAAATACATCACTTCACAAGGTCACAGCAAAGGAACAAGGGAACAGCCGACGCGTTTTCGCACTAAGCTAGTGCTCAGCCATGATTAAGCACTAGCTTAGTGCGAAACGCGTCGGCTGTTCCCTTGTTCCTTTGCTGTGACCTTGTGAAGTGATGTATTTGCTGTCCGTTTGAATAAAAAGACAACCTTTTGGTTATTGGAGTGCGGCTATCCATTTCCTCTCTTCGTATTTCATGCATGGTCAGTGAATTGCCAGCACCCACGGTATCCTGAGTCAGTCTACTCTACATAGTGACCCACCTGGAGCGGTGATCCTCTTTCTTCTCTATTTGTTTAAGAAATGCCACATGCAGTCACTGTCACTTGCCAAGACACACTTTGAAGATTCTGAGGCCACATGGATAAAGGTGTTCTGTTTAGATGAGACTAAAATTTAATGATTTGGCCTCAACATCAAACGATATGTCTGGTGGAAATCCAATAAAGCTCACCATCCAAATAACACCATTTAGACTGGGTTCACACTGAGGAACAGCGCAGCTCACAGCAGGGGGTCCTGTGTGTCTCCATTCACTGTTTCAACTTTGATTTCAGACCAAATGTTGGGCTAAATTTGGACCTGAAACAGACCAGAAGACACACAGGACTCCTGTGCAATTTGAACTGGAGCAGCTCTGGAGATGTGTGAACTGGCTTCATAGAGAGCCGGTCACAATCTCCTGACATGCGAATTGGATGCAGAGAAAGCGGCATCCAATTCGCACTGGTGCTAACCCAGCCTACATCATGGAGGTGGTAATATCCTGCTATGGGGGTGTTTCTCTGCAGCAAGGACTAAATCATTTGTTAGGATAGAAAGAAACATGGTTGGAGCAAAATACTGTCAAAATCTTAAAGAAAATCTGCTGCCCTCTGCTAGAAGGTTATTAATAGGAAGAACATGGCAATGACCCCGAAGAACATGGCAATGACCCAAAGCACACAGCAACAATTACTACACAGTGGTTGAATGAGAAAAAGGTGAATGCCCTTGCATGGCCTAGTCAGAGTACAGACTTAAACCACATTGAAAATCTGTGGAAGACTGCAATCCACAAACGGTCACCATTAAATATAACTGAACTTGAGCAGTTCTGCAAAGAAGAGTGGGCAAATATTGCAAAGTCTAGATGGCCAAAGTTAGTAGAGACATGTCCCAAAAGACTAAAGGCTGTAATAAACCAATTCAGCTCCGAAAGGTTTTACCCCCTTCCTGAGATACTGTACTGCATTGCTTTAACTAACAATTGCGTGGTCGTGTGACACTGCACCCAAATAAAATTGATGTCCTTTTTTTCCCCACAAATAGAGCTTTCTTTTGATGGTATTTGATCACCTCTGCGTTTGAATTTTTTGCGCTATAAACAAAAAAAATACCAACAATTTAAAAATATATATTTTTAACTTTTTGCTATAAAACACATCCAATACATTAAAAAAAAAAATTATTTCTTCATCAATTTAGGTCCATATGTCTTCTGCTTATATTGATTTGTTTGCGCAAAAGTTATAGCATCTACAAACTATGGGATAGATTTATGGACTATTTTTTATTGTTTTTACTAATAATGAAGGCGATCAGCGTTTTTTAGCGGAACTGCGACATTGCGGCAGACAAATGTGACATTAAGTGACACTTTTTTTGGGACCAGTGACACCAATACAGTGATTAGTGCAAAAAAATGCACTGTCACTGTATAAAATACACTGTCAGGAAAGGGGTTAACATCAGAGGCAATCAAAATGTTAACTGTGTTCCCTGGGAGTCGTTTCCAACTGTGTGGGGGATGGCTTAACTGAAGAAAGACAGATACGTGTTCCTACTTAGCAGAAGATCTATGTCTTTCTTACTAGCAGAATGGCGATCTGCCTTGTTTACATAGGCAGACTGCCATTTTGCCTCTCTACAAACGATTGGCAGGTTCCAGACGGATATTGCGTCAACCGGACCTGCTGATTGGCTCCCGATGTGTCCAATCACAGCAGAATCGGGTCTCCGATGACGCGCGTGCGCCCCAGACCCCAAAGAAGGAATCAAGTACAGGTACGTGATTTTGCACTCAAGGGCTGCCCTGTCGCAGTAAATATATGTGGGGCGGTCCTAAAGCGGTTAAAGCAAAAGGTGGTCCAACAATATACTGACACAAGGGATGATTCTTTTTCCAACTCAATGATTCTGTTTTTGAATTTTATTCTGACATGTTGGTGTTATATATTTCACTTGGATGTTATAAGCTGCACTAAGTAAATACAACTGGGTAAAAAAAATGTGCCTGTATTCATTTAAGGCTGCAAAGCATCAAAATGTGATTATTTTAGAGGAGGGTGATTCTTCTCTATACCCACTGTATTTTTTTGCAGAAAAAAATTGTGCATTTATTATTTATTCCTGATCAGTAAACATCAGGATTCTGCAGACAAGCCTTGCAGTTTTCAGCCTGTACCTTCATGTGGACTGTCAGTTTGGAGCAGGGCTTGAGAATGAACTACAAGGGTGCCATCTGCCGCGGCGACTGGCGATACTTGTAGTTTATACCTCTCAACTTTCTGAGATGGGAATGAGGAACACTTATTAGAAGTGTTGGATAGACAGTTCGGCCTGAGCATGAGTTCGGGCCGACCATTGGCTGTTCCCCTGTTCGAAAACTTTTTTCCATTGATACATGTTCCCTGGGGCAAGACCCGGGTTCTCAAAGATGTTTTCACAGGCATACTATAGACACCCAGCAGGTACAATATTTAAAGGATTTTTTTTTTTTTTTTGTATTTAAGCATCATGATGCTTAAATAAAAATTAAAAAATATAAAAAAATTCCTTTAAATATTGTACCTGCTGGGTGTCTATAGTATGCCTGTGTAGCTTTATGGTGCACACTGCAGAGGACACAGGCAATACACCACGTGAGAATACTGCCGCTAGCACAATCAACTACCTGTCAGTAAATTAGGAAGAACTGATCTAGCTAAGCTATACAGTGTATAAATATATGTACAACACCTGGGATGCATATATATCCTCTACACACTGTAACATTAACTGACTAACCTGCCTGCCTGCCTGCTCTATCTACCTAGAAAAAATTACACTCTCTCTCTCTGACTGATCTTTAACCAGCGCCGGAACACACTACACAAGGCCGACCTGCAGGCGGCCTTTTATAGTGTGGGGCGTGTACTAAACCCCCTGAGCCATAATTGACCAAAGCCACCCTGGCTTTGGCCAATTACGGCTCTCTGTACTGACGGCACTGTGATTGGCCAAGCATGCGGGTCATAGTGCATGCTTGGCCAATCATCAGCGCGCAATGCCGCAGTGAATTATGGGCCGTGGCGCGTCACTCGAATTTGGCGCGAACTACCTGTTTTGTTCGTATTTCGTCGAACGATCGAACATCTTCTGAGATAAGGCAGCGCCATCTTGAGTACTGTTTTCTGACTCTTTTGACACGCTTACTTGTTTCCCCACTGTAATCTAGTGTGTAAAAAAAAGAAAGGAAAACTAAGTTGATTCGTTCCTAATAAATGTCATTGGATATTAACATTTTCTGTGTGCTATATTTGCTTTGTTTTGCGGCTTTATGTCAGGCTGCAAGCTGCAGATGATTGCCGCTATTGGAGTCTCTATGGTGCCCTGGTTTACTCCCTGTGTGACGTCACACGGTCACAAGGAGGGAACCAGGAAGCTGTGAATGAATGCCCAGTCTCACGAGTCTTCACAGCTGGGCCGCATACACTGGAAATCACGGACATGGCATGCTATCACTGGGGAGACGAATGGCACACAAAGCGTTCTTTTCATCAAAGGATGGGGAGCGCATGCGCCAGTGACCTCACCAAACATTACGGGATGGATTGCAAGAGGATAAAACAAGGAGTATTTTAAAGGCAGCAAGAATACAAAGACACTGAATTTCAAAAGAGCCAACTTCCCTAAACTACGAACCTTGCTAGAAGATATTACTTAGGATAAAACAAAAAACACGGAGGAGAGATGGGTTTGCTTTAAGAGCATATTACATTTTGCAATACTAGAAAAAACAGCAATAAGCGCACAAATGTTACAAATAAAACTAAATTGATTGCAAGCTGAACACCAACAGAGGCAATCACAAAAAAACTCAAAAAGTACAAATGATAAATAATAATAAAAGTGCAGCGCAAATAAAGTCCTTGACTGAAGAATCAAGAATTAAGATGACACCCAGTGAGATAGCAAAAATCTTCGGCAAATGTGATGATATCCTCCACCAGTATAAGAAGTGCCTCCTTACCAGATGAGTTGGACCATATGTTTTCACAAGTGGTCAAAGACAGCTTGTTCTCACCATAAGGGAGATGGTGCAGTGGAGTCCAATGCAGCAGTGAATAGTAGGTCCAATGTGGAATAAAAAATAAAAACAAGTTCTAAGTGTAGACTGTATTTATTCCAGGGAAAGGTAAAAAAACAGCACTTCACCATACTACAGTCAGTCTGGTATGTCTGAAGACAATCTGCCAGAAAACAACTGTCCAGTAGACGATAGGCAATGTAAAATGGAATAAAATCTCGAGCAACAGCCATAAGCAGCAGCAGAAAGGACGCGGGTGACATCACAGGAAAAACTCCTCCCCCGTACGCACGTTACCTCCGTATTGGAATTCGTCAGCAGTGGGTGGAGCTAGTACGTCACCCAGCGTCTATAAATGCCAGTCTGGTAACCAAGGAGAGAGTCATGGGTGGTTTAACTCCAATGTAAAAATGCATATAAAAGCAAAGAAGGCCTTCAAAAAATACAGTACAAGGCTGAGGGATCATCATCAGCATTCAAACTTTACAAAGAATGCAACAAGAAATGTAAGGGTGCAATTAGGGCGGCTAAGATAGAACACGAAAGACACATAGCAGAGGAGAGCAACAAAAATCCCAATAAATTCTTAAAGTATATAAGCAGTAAAAGATGGAGGACAGACCATATTGGCTCCACAAAGAACGAGGAAGGGAATCTGGTTACAAAAGATGGTGAGATGGCGAAGGTATGGAATTTATTCTTCACCTCAGTCTTCACAAGGGAATCGGGGGGGCTTCAGTAAACATGACACATCACAGGAAGCACCCTCATGGTTAACGGAGGGCAGAATTATAACTAGACTTGAAAAACATAACATTAATAAGTCACCGTGAACAGATGGCTTGCAACCGAGGGTCCTTAGGGAACTCAGTCAAGTAATTGTCTACTGACTGGAATGGTACCAGCTCATTGGAGAAAAGCCAATGTAGTACCAATATTTAAAAAAGGGCCAAAATACATCCCTGGGAATTACAGACCAGTTAGCCTAACATCAATAGTGTGCAAGCTCTTGGAGGGGATGATAAGGGACTATATACAAGATTTTAGTAATGAAAACGGTATCATTAGCAGTAATCAGCATGGATTCTTGAAGAATCGTTCTTGCCAAACCAATATCTTAACCTTCTATGAGGAGGTGAGCTGCCGTCTAGATAAAGGGAGACCTGTTGACATGGTGTATCTGGATTTTGCAAAAGCATTTGATACAGTTCCCCATACACGTTTACTGTACAGTGTAAGGTCCGTTGGCATGGACCATAGGGTGGGTACATGGATTGAAAACTGGCTACAAGGGCGAATTCAGAGGGTAGTGATAAATGGGGAGTACTCGCAATGGTTACGGATGATACTTAGCTAAGCAGGGCAATAACTTCTCTGCAGGATGTGGAAACCTTGCAAGTAGATTTGAACAAATTATTGGGCAAATGAGGTTTAATGTGGAAAAATAATGCATTTGGGTGGAAAAAATATGAATCCAATCTACTCACTGGGGGGGGGGGGAGCACCTCTGGGGGAATCAAGGATGGAAAAGGACCTGGTGGTCCAAGTAGATGATAGGCTCAGCAATGGCATGCAACGTCAAGATGCTACAAACATATCAAACAGAATATTGCCATGCATTAAAAAGGTGATTAACTCCAGAGATAAAACAATAAGTCTCCCACTCGACAAGACTCTGGTTCGGCCGCACCTGGAGTATACTGTCCAATTTTTTTCCCAATTTATAGTCAGTCCTGATCTGTGACAGAAGAACTATTGCTGAAAGAAGTTCTGAAAGCAGTCAACTCCGGTAAGTCATCATTATGTGAACTGTCTAATCAATTGAAGAGTATTAAGGAGGAGCTATACTTTGTAAGACGCGATTTGCAAAAAGTACAGGAACGGATAACAGCCTTAGAGGGAAGGATTAGCTCAGATGAGGATGATTTGAACCCAATGAAGCAGAAGTTTAAAATCATAAGAGAGAAAATTTATATATATGTGACAAAAATGGACGATATGGAGAATACACTAGGAAGGAATAACAAGCAAGGGTTTTAACTCTACAGTGTTCCTGGAGAAATAGCTTACGGAGACTTATGGAAATGATACCTTATCAGCACTCTTTGCAATCGAAAGGGCGCAAAGAGTGCCCTTTTCGAGCACTGCCACTAGGAGGTCAGCCCAGGTCACTTCTCCTAAAAATGTTTAATTATAAGGAAAAGGTCACTATACTCCAAAAGGCCAGAGAAATGGGACATATTCTTTATAATGGGGTGAGGATTTCAACGTATCCGGAATTTTCGCCAGAGCTGCAGAAACATGGGGCCAAGTTCACAGAAATAAAGCATAGACTGCAACAACTTAATGTCACAAATGCCCTGTTATATCTCGCTAGATTGCGGGTAATAGATTTGGGTGAGACTCAGTTCTTTGACACCCTTGAACAAGGACAGAAAGGTTCCCTTATTTTGAAAGTATTTTTGGACACTTTTTTGGGGGGGGGGGGAGGGGAAGGATTGTACACTAAAGTAATAATAATCATCACTATGAACACAATGAATAGTCACTTTTGAAGCACCCAAAACAAATAAAGAGAGGATAAGGGTGGGATTGGGGAGAGATGTGAATGGTATCAATGTTTTTTGAGGGTGTGTATGAAGGAGAAACGCACTTTGCTTGAAATATTTTGCTATAAAAACATCACAGAACAAAGATAAAGAAAATAGATGTTGGATGAGAAATAAATATTTTATATATTTTTGTAGGGTGTTATTTGTATAGTAAACAAATTCAAAAGAAGGGAAATTGAAGGGACACAAATATTTTTGGGTATTGAATCACATGCAATTTGGCACATTTAAATGGTTATTTTTATCCAGGTTAAAAAGTTAACTATATGTTCCTGCAATGTCCAGGGAATGGGAGATCCAGCTAAAAGAACTGCAGTCTTCTCAACAGCAAATATGTATGGGGTGTAATTGCTCTGCCTGCAGGAGATGCACTTCACAAAAATGTCCCTATTGGGACAGGGAGGTTTTCAAACTCAGTATCATTCAGTTCACACCTCCTGTTATTGGGGTGTGGGCATTTTGTTTAGATCTGGAGTGAAGTTCACCTGCAGGCAGAATAAGGTTGATGACTTTTTTTATATTATAGAAAATAGAACCAATGCGTTGGCTAATTTATATATCCCTACACCTTTTAAAAGAGAAATTCTGTATAAATGAATGGAGTTTGTTCTGGATAAGCCAGGTGTGCCGGTTATTGTAATGGGAAATTTCAATACGGTCATGGGCCGACCAAGGGACCAAGGGACTCAGTTTACTGCGGACCTAACCCAGCAGTTGTGGAAGCTCTGTGGAATTAAGCCTATTAAGCCACAGCTCTCCCTACCACCCCCAGACTAATGGACTATGTGAACGGTTCAATGGAAAGCTAAAGCAATTGCTGCAACTTCTCACCGGGATTGGGAGAAATTTCTGCCACACCTCCTGTTTGCTTACAGGGAAGAGCCGCAGGAATCTACAGGGTTTTTCCCATTTGAGTTATTGTATGGGAGACGGGTGAGGGGGCCACTAGATCTACTTAGAGTCCATTGGGAAGGAGGTGTAGTGGCTGGATAGACCTCTGTGGTAAGGTACGTACTAGCGCTCAGGGACCACCTGAAGGAACTCATGGACACTGTACAGGAGAACCTTCAGACCGCACAGGGGCAGCAGAAGTGGTGGTATGATCGTACCGCCCGGAATCACACCTTGGCTGTAGGGCAGAAAGTTCTTTCCCTCAAGCCTACCAAGTTGGACAAATTACAGGCCTCTTGACAGGGACCCTACAAGGTAGTGCAGCAAATTTGTGACACTACCTACCTGGTAGCTAAGTGCTCAGATGAAAGCGTCTGGCGGACCTTCCATGTGAACATGCTCAAAGCATACCAAGAGAGGCATGAGGAGATAGCTACCATATGTGCTCCAGCCAGGGATGATTCTTTACTGTGCAGTACAGGCTGCGCCGACAAAATGGCAATGCCGATGGACTTTTCCAGCAAACTGAACTTTGATTGTACTTGGCACAATATGGAAGGAAAAAAGTCAGACAAGGAAGTATGAAGAAATATGAAAAGATTTGGAAACCCTGCAGGACATAAAACGATACTTCCTTTAGAACAATGTGAAAGAGGAAAATGTGAAAAGAACCATCAGTGTAAAGGTAAAAGGACAAGGGGAGGGGAGGGGCTGAAATGGCCAGTGCAGGGGCGGACTGACCATTCAGGCATTTGGGCAGTGACCGAGGGCCCCATGCCACTAGGGGGCCCCATCAGGGTTGCCAGCCTTAGTAAAACCAGGGACAGATTGTAAAAATCTGTGTATTTTTACATTTGTCCCTGAAATGTCTAACACCGACATCATTTTGAAGTGAGATTTCGGAAGGCAATAGCTGCTCCACCCCTCCACTACCTCCTCAGCCAATGGGAACATGGTGTACAAGCCCCCCTTTCCCCGCGCGGCTTCTTTGAATACAGAGCAGGAGATTGCCGACAGCTGGAGGAGAGGAGAGGGAGGCGGGGTTGCAGCATGCAGTGTGGGATGAACTTCAGGCTGATGCAAGGCAAGTTAAATGTCGTTTTATCAGTGCTTTCTCTACTGAGGGGGAGGGGGAGGTTGTGTTTCCTCTAGCAGAGCTCCTGTCTCTGAGGCTGTTAGATCGTTTTTCTGTGTGTGAAAAGTGCACTTCTCCTAGGGGAAACATGTTCTGAACTTCTCCTCCAATGTCTGCTACATCTCCCTACTGATTACCTGCCCACCAATACACAGGCACAGCCTCCTCTCCTGTATTACCACCGAATGTGTCTGTGAGCTGCTGGGGAACTACAAGTCCCAGCAATTCCAGGAGATGGGGACAGCAGCAGTGTGTTCAATTAGGCTGATTTCTAGATGAAAAGTGTGTATACTGTGTGTGTATGTATATGCTTAATGTGTGTGTATACTGTGTGTGTGTTTGTCTGTATACTGTGTCTGTATACTGTGTGTGTGTGTGTGTGTCTGTCTGTATATTGTGTCTGTATACTGTGTATATGTGTGTCTGTATATTGTGTCTGTATATTGGGTTTGTATACTGTGTCTGTGTGTTTGTATATTGTGTCTGTATACTATGGGCCAGATTCTCAAAAGAGATACGCCGGCGTTTCGCCTGATACGCCGTCGTATCTCTGAGTCCGCCCGTCGTATCTATGGCCCTGATTCATAGAATCAGTTACGCATTGATAACCATTAGATCCGACAGGCGTAGGGCTCTTACGCTGTCGGATCTTAAATGCAATTTTTTTTTTTCGCCGCTAGGTGTCGCCGACGTCGTTTTCCCGATCGAGTATGCAAATTAGCAAAATACGCAAATTCCCGAATGTACGCCCGACCAACGCAGTGAAGTTACGACGTTTACGTAAGATTTGCGACGTGTAAAGTTGCCCCTGGGTATATGAGGCGCAGTCAATGTTAATGGCTGTCGTTCCCGCGTCGAAATTTGAAAGTTTACGTCGTTTACGTAAGTCGTCCGTGAATGGCGCTGGACGCCATTTACGTTAACGTCGAAACCAATGACGTCCTTGCGATGTCATTTAGCGCAATGCACGTCGGGAAATTTTAGGGACGGCGCATGCGCAGTACGTTCGGCGCCGGAATGCGCCTAATTTAAATGATCCACGCCCCCTACCCAGATCATTTGAATTAGGCGGGCTTGCGCCAGAGGATTTACGCTACGCCGCCGCAACTTTACAGGCAAGTGCTTTGTGAATCAAGCACTTGCCCGTAAAAATTGCGGTGGTGTAACGTAAATGAGATACGTTATGCCGCCGCAAAGATGCGGCGATCTACAAGAATCTGGCCCTGTGTGTCCATATACTGTGTCTGTATACTGTGTGTGTGTCCGTGTTTGTATATTGTGTCTGTATACTGGGTTTGTATACTGTGTGTGTGTGTGTCCGTGTCTGTATACTGTGTGTGTGTCCATGTTTGTATATTGTGTCTGTATACTGTGTGTGTGTGTCCGTGTCTGTATACTGTGTGCGTGTCTGTCTGTGTTT
Source organism: Rana temporaria (assembly GCF_905171775.1). Taxonomy (NCBI): domain Eukaryota; kingdom Metazoa; phylum Chordata; class Amphibia; order Anura; family Ranidae; genus Rana; species Rana temporaria. Next base: position 560,910,770 of record NC_053489.1, on the reverse strand, counting down.
GTATATTGTGTCTGTATACTGTGTGTCTGTGTTTGTATATTGTGTCTGTATACTGGGTTTGTATACTTTGTCTGTATACTGTGTGTTTGCCTGCGTGTATACTGTGTCTGCATACTGGTGTGTCCATGTCTGTATACTGTGTGTGTCTGTGTCTGTATACTATGTCTGTATACTGTGTGTGTGTGTAAATGTCTGTATACTGTGTGTGTGTCCGTGTTTGTATATTGTGTCTCTATACTGTGTGTCTGTATACTGTGTGTGCATGTATACTGTATGTTCCATGTGTGCCCACTGCTGCTCAACAGAAGTCGATCTAACAATCTTGTGCCCATGAAAAATGCACTTGTTGCCATTTGGAGGCATCTGATTGGTGAACTGCTGAGCTCGGCCTTGGATCCGACAACAGGTCTGGGCAGTGACATCATGGCACACATCAAGCATGGCCTTTATTCACATGCCTCAATGCCCAATCTGTGGCCAACCACAGCAGTTCACTATTCAGCTGGCTCCTGACTTACTTGTGTAGTTTAGAGACTGCAACAAGTGGATTTTTAAAGCCTTTACCTGCCAGCTGCCTGCTACATTAAGCACTAAGGTGCAAAGGTGTGTGTATAAAGGGACACAGATAAAAGGTGACACACTGGGGTGGGCTCTGCCATAGGTTGCAACTGTGGGGGTTCTGCGGTAAGGGGAGATTCTGATGTAAAGGGGGACTGACTCTGCAGACTGTGATGTATAGGGAGAATGTTGGGACTTTGGTGTAAGGGAGGACTCTGATGTGAGTGTGGCGCTCATCCCGACTGCTATACTCTATATGTTGTTTTGTTTGTTACTTAGGCCCCATACTCACGAGCAAACATGTCTGCTGAAACTGGCCCGCAGGCCAGTTTCAGCAGACATGTTTGGTCGTGTGTGGGCGCGAGCGGGCCGAATTCCAGCAAACATTTGCCCGCCGGGCCTTTTCCCAGCAGACAAATATTCCTGGACTTGTTTTAAAACAGCCCGCTGGAATTCAGCCCGCTCGGACATGTACGGTCGTCAGTACAGACCTACCGTACATGTCCAGGCGCCCGCCGTCCCTCGCATGCGTCGAATGACTTCGACGCATGCGTGGAAGCATTTTAAAGGCGGGCCGCGCACGTCGCCGCGTCATTGTCGCGGCGACACCGCGTCATCGACGCGGCGACACCGCGGACACGCCCCGCGTATTGTTTACGCGCGGACTTCTGTACGATGGTGTGTACAACCATCGTACAGAAGCCCTCTGGCAGACATGTATGGTGAAAACGGTCCGACGGACCGCTTTCACCATACATGTTTGTCCGTGTGTACCCGGCCTTACTCTTGACCCACGTACTCTGTACATTACACTGTACATAGACCTGACCAAGATGTTGTCTCAACAGTTGCTGGTTTTAATTAAAGGGATTGTAAAATCTTGTTTATACTTACCTCATCTGTGTAGTTGGTTTTGCACAGAGCAGCCCAGATCCTCCTCTTCTTGGGTCCCTCTTCGCTGCTCCTGGCCCCTTCCCCCTATCAAGTGCCCCCACAGCATGCAGCTTGCTGGGGGGCCCCATAATCTCCTATTACCCGGGGGCCCCATGAGTTGTCAGTCCGCCCCTGGGCCAGTGGTACCAACACCCAAAGGGTAACCATTAAGGAATAAATGGATAAGATGTGATGTATTAAAATAGGAAGAAAGAATAATCAAAAATGACTATGAGAGATGTTGGAAAAGATTGGAGAATGAGTGTGGTAAGATTGTATAAGAGGATTAAGATAATAAAGAGATAGTTGGAGTGAGGAAATAAGAAGGCAGCTAACGAAAAGGAGAACGAGAAGATCATATAATTACATAGTAATAATAAGTTTAATAAGAATATGTCTTCTGTTTCCTTCCTTGCACATGTGTATTTAAAATGGAAAGGGGAAGAGTGAGGGTGATGTGGGTAACTGTTGTTTGTATGTTAATGATAAATGAAAAATGTCTTAATAAAGTTTATAAAGTTTGGGGGCGTGACCGGAAGCCAGCCTGGAAGGACGCACTCCCTAAGAGCTCATTACTAGCCCGCAGCTTCTAGGCAAAAAACGGGGATAAACTCACCATCCATGGGCGGCTCACAGATCACCCACTTCGCATCAGCCAGGGGATCATCCCAACCCTCGCCAGGTTCTTCTACCTCCTTCTGGGACTACTTTAAGCCGCCCGACATGCCACCGGGCAGAGAAGACAAGATGGCGCCGGACGCGGCCGCCTCCAGATCCAGAGCCTCCTCTCTCTTGTCTCCACCGAGGCATCCACAGCCATCCTCATCCCACCTGCAGGCTCCGACCCCGAGCAGGGACTCCAGCAAGCGGTGAGTTGCTCCCAGCGAGCTCTCCACCCCCCGCCCCACCGCACGTGGAACAGGCCGTGGCATTCTCCCAGCTTCCATCCCGGGGCACCCAGTGCACAGAGGCCTACCCACGCCTGCTGCGAGCCGCGTCAGACCCCAGCCTACAGCACAGCGTCCTGATCTCCCCCACCCCCTCATACGGGCAGGAAGAATTCCTGGCCCTCCCAGGCCCAGCACACAACCTCAGGCCTACCTAGATACAGCAGGTTACAATAGGCCTCGCCACAACTATAGGCCGGACTCGGCCTCCCCCAAGGCCCAAAGGCAGGGGCGCCTGAATGACTCCCACACAGCCAGGGGACTGGCCGGGACCCTCCCCTCCTCTTATGGCCGGAACAAGCTTCCCATAATAAAGAGGGTGCCTAGCTGCACAGAATACTCGTGTTGAGGCCTGATCCGAGCCTTGGGACCTTCCATAGCAGCCACCCCCCGGGGGTCATGCGGCATCGGCAGGGGACTTCCGCTAGCAGCCATCGCCCACCCACAGTTGCACAATTGCTGGTGTTCTCATATTAATACCACAGGCAGTGATCAGCAAGTATTTTCACTTGGTCTACTGTGTCCTCTGCACAGTGTGCACCTAAAGCTACGTGAATACAATTGCTGGTGTTCTCATATTAATACCACAGGCAGGGATCTGCAAGTATTTTCACTTGGTGTACTGTGTCCTCTGCACAGTGTGCACCTAAAGCTACGTGAACACAATTGCTGGTGTTCTCATATTAATACCACAGGCAGTGATCAGCAAGTATTTTCACTTGGTCTACTGTGTCCTCTGCACAGTGTGCACCTAAAGCTACGTGAATACAATTGCTGGTGTTCTCATATTAATACCACAGGCAGGGATCTGCAAGTATTTTCACTTATTGTACTGTGTCCTCTGCACAGTGTGCACCTAAAGCTACGTGAATACAATTGCTTGTGTTCTCATATTAATACCACAGGCAGGGATCTGCAAGTATTTTCACTTGGTGTACTGTGTCCTCTGCACAGTGTGCACCTAAAGCTACGTGAACACAATTGCTGGTGTTCTCATATTAATACCACAGGCAGTGATCAGCAAGTATTTTAACTTGGTCTACTGTGTCCTCTGCACAGTGTGCACCTAAAGCTACGTGAATACAATTGCTGGTGTTCTCATATTAATACCACAGGCAGGGATCTGCAAGTATTTTCACTTGGTCTACTGTGTCCTCTGCACAGTGTGCACCTAAAGCTACGTGAACACAATTGCTGGTGTTCTCATATTAATACCACAGGCAGTGATCAGCAAGTATTTTCACTTGGTCTGTGTCCTCTGCACAGTGTGCACTTAAAGCTACGTGAATACAATTGCTGGTGTTCTCATATTAATACCACAGGCAGGGATCTGCAAGTATTTACACTAAGGCCTTGTACACACGGTCGGACCAAACCGATGTGACTGGTCCTGGTCCAAAATCCGATCGGCTCACACCGCGGACACGTTACCCATGTATGACGTCACTATAAAGGGGTAGGCCAAAGCCTTCATTACCGCCCTTGAGTCCGCTTTTGCTAATTCTGTGTAACCGCGTGTTAGTGAAAGGTTGGTGAGAGCCGATTCACGCTTTTCAGTCTCCGTGCTTTTTCAGATCGTATTCTCGGGCTCAGTGTGTGCTTGTGGGATCGTATTTGTCATTCAGTGCTGGCTTTCGGGTCGTTTCTGCTTTGCAGTGCCGTCCTGTCCGCTCGTATCTGGGTGCAGTGCGATCTTTACAGGTATTGCTGGATTTGGGGGTGCTATCTGTTTGAAGTATGTTCTGACTAGCCGGCCGGTTTGAAGCCATGATGGAGCAGCGTGATTTTTCAAAAAACTGAGCTTAGTGTAGTACCACAGCTTGGGGTCTGTTATGGCATTTGCTGCTGCTTTTGAGTTCTGTGATTTGTGTTGCACATTGTGACCCCTGATGTTGTTTATTCTTTCCTTGATCATGGTGGACTGTGCCTTTGGTATCCATAAAGTCTGCATGTATGTTGTAAATTGGTTGAGTGTTTCCATTATTTTTATTATTTGCTTTTTCCAGAATAAATGGAAATGTATTTTACGTTACAACCTTGTCTATTGTGTTTTTCTGGTGAATAGCCATCAAACATTTCCAAAATACAATGTCTAATTAACAAAGGACACAACCTCCCTGAGGGGGGGGGGGGGACATTGGTGTGATAACTTGGCATAAAAAACAAAAAAACAGGCTAAACTCCAAAAAAAATAATGATTTTTTTTTTATAAAAGTATATAAAACATTGGTGTGATAACTTGGCACAAAACAGCAAAAAAAATTGTGTAGTACAAAGAAATATTTTTGAGATCTGGCTAGGGAAAAATGATTCCAAAAAAGGAGATCAGAAGCAAAAAACAAAATAATTCTGTATGGGAGAACGCTGGCTAAATAGCATCAGCTAAACAACGTGTTCATTCTAGCAATAGAGCGAAGAAACAAATGCTCAGCAAGAAACGGAACACTACCTTTGAAAAATGTAGAATGTGCCATCTCAAAAACGAATGCGAAGTTTACAAGAACGAGCGCTCCCGTCCCCTCATTTAGTCTGAGCATGCGCGGGTTTTGAACCGACGCGTCGGCTTTTGAACCAACGCTTTTCTGTACTAACCATCGGTTTGGTCCGATCGGGCAGCGGTCCATCGGTTCGGTTTTGAAGCATGTTTTAAAATTTTGGACCGAAGGAAAACAGACCGATAGCCTATACACACGGTCGGTTTGGTCAGATGAATCTGAACTTCGGTTCATTCTCATCGGTTCGGTCCGACCGTGTGTACGGGGCCTTAGTGTACTGTGTCCTCTGTACAGTGTGCACCTAAAAGCTACGTGAATACAATTGCTGGTGTTCTCATATTAATACCACAGGCAGGGATCTGCAAGTATTTACACTAAGGCCTTGTACACACGGTCAGACCAAACCGATGTGACTGGTCCGTCGGACCGTTTTCATCGGTTCACCTCTGAAGTGGCCGTACGGCCTGATATGCGTACACACCGTCAGTCCAAAATCCGATCGGGTCAGACCACGGACACGTGACCCACGTACGACGTCACTATAAAGGGGTAGGCCAAAGCCTTCATTACCGCCCTTGAGTCTGCTTTTGCTAATTCTGTGTAACCGCGTGTTAGTGAAAGGTTGGTGAGAGCCGATTTGCGCTTTTCAGTCTCCGTGCTTTTTCAGATCGTATTCTCGGGTTCAGTGTGTGCTTGTGGGATCGTATTTGTCATTCAGTGCTGGCTTTCGGGTCGTTTCTGCTTTGCAGTGCCGTCCTGTCCGCTCGTATCTGGGTGCAGTGCGATCTTTACAGGTATTGCTGGATTTGGGGGTGCTATCTGTTTGAAGTGCGTTCTGACTAGCCGGCCGGTTTGAAGCCATGATGGAGCAGCGTGATATTTCAAAAAACTGAGCTTTGTGTAGTACCACAGCTTGGGGTCTGTTATGGCATTTGCTGCTGCTTTTGAGTTTTGTGATTTGTGTTGCACATTGTGACCCCTGATGTTGTTTATTCTTTCCTTGATCATGGTGGACTGTGCCTTTGGTATCCATAAAGTCTGCATGTATGTTGTAAATTGGTTGAGTGTTTCCATTCTTTTTATTATTTGCTTTTTCCAGAATAAATGGAAATTTATTTTACGTTACAACCTTGTTTATTGTGTTTTTCTGGTGAATAGCCATCAAACATTTCCAAAATACAATGTGTAATTTCGAAAGACACAACCTCCTTGAGGGGGGGGGGGGGGGGGGACATTGGTGTGATAACTTTGCATAAAAAACAAAAAAACTGGCTAAACTCCAAAAAAAATAATGATTTTTTTTTTAGAAAAGTATATAAAACATTGGTGTGATAACTTGGCACAAAACAGCAAAAAAAAAAATTGTGTAGTACAAAGAAATATTTTTGAGATCTGGCTAGGGAAAAATGATTCCAAAAAAGGAGATCAGAAGCAAAAAACAAAATAATTCTGTATGGGAGAACGCTGGCTAAATAGCATCAGCTAAACAACGTGTTCATTCTAGCAATAGCGCGAAGAAACAAATGTTCAGCAAGAAACGGAACACTACCTTTGAAAAATGTAGAATGTGCCATCTCAAAAACGAATGCGAGGTTTACAAGAACGAGCGCTCCCGTACCCTCATTTAGTCTGAGCATGCGCGGGTTTTGAACCGATGCTTTTCTGTTCTAACCATCGGTTTGGTCCGATCGGGCAGCGGTCCATCGGTGCGGTTTTGAAGCATGTTTTAAAATTTTGGACCGAAGGAAAACAGACCGATAGCCTATACACAAAAAAGGGATTATCAGAGTGCCACGTCCAAATAAGCAAACGAGAAGCAGGAGAACTAAAACACCTAACTGGACTTTTAAGGCACTTGTGGTGAACAAATTATGTATGAGGAAAATGTATCTTAATATATTATTTATTAGACGAATCAAAAAGAAAGAAAATTCAATAAAAATGTTTTGACATGATCAGAAGTAGACACACAAATTTTTGTACATAAAGATTCAGAAATTCAGCGTTGCATTGTACAGTGTGGTTCTCTAAATTGTCCCGACGTTTCTGAGAGATGTCTCTCTTTCTTCAGGGGTATGATGAAGAGTCACACATTGCTTTATAATGTGTATAAAGAATGTTCAGTGTAAACCATATGCTATTTATATATGAAACCATGATGATATATAGAGAAATTATTTATGGAATAGGCTTGTGATACTTACAGCTAAGTAGACTGTGTCATGTACAGGTCATTCTGATCATGTGATTTAAAAACATGAATTAGCTGCTGGTCCAGAACTGTTGGTGTGATTGATTGTATGGGGAGATGGTATTAAGGATCACCTGGAACTTAGCCAGGCTAGTCCCCAAGAAGGGAAAGTGCTGCTGGAGCCAGTGGATTTCCCTGGGCCCTGTAATACATTATATAATAGTATGTATCAAGGTTGGTAAAATAGGGCTTTATCTCATGGGTGATAGAAGATTTGTGTCAAATATCTTACCAGATTGTTGTTACTTGCTAAAGTGAACTGTATTGAACTAGAAAGATAGAATATAAAATCATGTAATTTACTTCCTTAGTGCTTTGTATAAAAGATAGATAATAAAATATATTATATCTAATTCTCACTCTATTTTTTATTTTATTGTTTTAATTTTTTAATTAAACATAGCTTAACCACTTCCATACCAGGCACTTACGCACCTTCCCGCCCAAGCCAATTTTCAGCTTTTAGCACTGTCGCAGTTGGAATGGCAATTGCGCGGTCGTGCGACATGGCTCCCAAACAAAATTGGCGTCCTTTTTTTCCCACAAATAGAGCTTTCTTTTGGTAGTATTTAATCACCTCTGCGATTTTTTTTGTTTGCGCAACAACTAAAAAAAGACTGAAAATTTTGAAAAAAAAATATGTTTTTATTTTTTTCTGTTAATTTTTTTGTAAATAAGTAAGTTTTCTCTTTCAATTACGAGCACTGATATGGCGGCACTGATGGGCACCGATGAGATGGTGCAGTGTCATATTCTGCTCCCTATCTCAGAATGCTCCGGAAGTCACGTGGCGGCGAACTGCGCATGCGCAATGCATTCCAACGCCAAGTGCGATGCGTTCCAGGGTATTCACGACACTACCCTTCAGGGAACCATCACAATTTGTCACGGAAGTGACGTATTACCATACACGGAGCGAGGGGGACAGAGAGAGAAACCCATTCACAGCGAGAGAGAAATAGAGATATAGAGATAGTGAGATACATTCAGAGCGAGAGAGAGATCGTGTACATATATTATAGATAATGGAAGTAATGCACATAGGGGAGGTAATCCCCTCCCTGAGCCCCGGTTCTCTGTCAGTATCTCTCTATCTGTATCCCTCTCTCGCTCTGAATGTATCTACGTATCTCTATATGTCTATTTCTCTGTCGCTCTGAATGGGTCTCTCTCTCTGTCCCCCCCGCTCCGTGTATTGTAATACGTCACTTCCGTGACAAATTGTGATGGGTTCACTGAAGGGTAGTGTCGTGAAGCCCCTGGAACGCATCACATTTGGCGTTGGAACGCATTGCGCATGTGCAGTTCGCCGCCACGTGACTTAGGCAGCATTCTGTGATAGGGAGCAAACGGTGACACTACAATGGCACTGATGGACATCGATGAGGTAGTACTGACAGGCACAGATGAGGTGGCACTGATTGGCGGCGCTGGTATGCGGCACTGATGGGCACACATAGGCGGCACTGATGGGCACACATAGGCGGCACTGATGGGCACACATAGGCGGCACTGATGGATACTTATGGGTGGCACAGATGGGCACTGATAGGTGAGCACTGGGCATGGATGGGCACTGTGGGGTGGCACTGATGGACACTGTGGGGTGGCACTGATGGACACTGTGGGGTGGCACTGATGGACACAGGGGTGGCACTGATGGACACTGGGGTGGCACTGATCTACCCATGTTGCCAGTCAGTGCCCATTTGTGGGTACCGATTGGCATCTTTTTTTTTTTTTTTCCAAGACTTTTTTTTTATTTGCCCTTCCCTGGTGGTCCAGGGTGGGCTTCCCTGGTGGTCCAGTGTGGCGATCCGAGGGGGGACTGCGCTGATAAACAATCAGCGCGAACCCCCCCTGTCAGGAGAGCCGCCGATCGGCTCTCCTCTACTCGCGTCTGTCAGACGCGAGTGAGGAAGAGCCATCAACGGCTCTTCCTGTTTACATCGTGATCAGCCGTGGTTGGACACGGCTGATCACGTAGTAAAGAGTCTCCGCCGGAGGCTCTTTACCGAGATCGGAGATGCAGGGTGTCAGACTGACACCCCGCATCACCGATCGCTGCGCGTGCGGCATGAAATCCTGCAGGACGTCCAGTCAGGATTTCAAAACCACTTCCCGGACGTAAATCGGCTATAGGCCGGGCGGGAAGTGGTTAATAAGTGTAAACGTTCATTTGGTTTATTCAGATAAGTAAATTAATGCTATTGGATGTAGTATTGACAAAAGTCACTAGGTGGCGCCCATAGTTAAATATTCATTAACAGAATTTCCAATATAGAGATTCTGGTAAACTTTCAAAAAATACAGTGTATTCAGCTAAAGTCCTCATAAGAGACCCAAGGATAGTCCAGCAATGAAAAATCTAGATACTAGATACAAGGGAGAAATTTTGTTACCTTAAAGGGGAGTTCCAGCCAATTTGTATGTTTATCAAAAGTCAGCAGCTACAAAAAGTGTAGCTGCTGGCTTTTAATAAACTGACACTTACCTGCTCCAGCGACGCGCCGGCCGGGGCTCCGCTCCTCTCCCCCCCTCCCCGGCCGGCGTCTTCATTCTCAGTGTGGGCACCCGGCCGTGACAGCTTTCGGCTTAACGGCTGGGCACCCACTGCGCATGCGCGAGTGGCACTGCGCATGCGTGAGCGGCGCGGCCCAGCACTGCGCCGTGTAATTGGCCAGGAGATCGCCTAGGACCTGTGACGTGTCCTAGGCGATCGCCTACAGCAGCCCCTTCCTGAAGGCGATTAAGCTTAATCGCCTACAGGAAGGAGGAAGTGGGACAGGAAGTCCCACTCTTCCTGAAGCCCCCACTCCCCCCCCAAAAAAATGACATGCCAAATGTGGCATGTAAGGGGGAGAGGAGTGGGTTAAGAGGAAGTTCCAAATTTGGGTGGAACTCCTCTTTAAGGAAATCTCTGGAGAGGAGCAGTCATGTTGACCAGCCTGCAGCTGGATGCTAAATGACTGACTCCTCTCCCTTACATATATATCGGCCCCACGCCAATCAGCGACGCACACCTCAACAAGTTGCAGCTGTGCTCGCACGGCAGGTGAGGGCGATGACGGCTGACAGGGAATCTGGCTCCCTGGGCTTTGAGTGGCGCGCACTCGCCGCGTTGCGCATGACGCGCCACGCCAGAGCCCACCGACGTAGGAGCTCCTCGTGCGCACTGAGCATGCGCATGGGGAGGAGCAAGATGGCGGCCCAGCAACATGTAAATGCTGGGCCGATATCTAATGCTGCCGAGTAGATGAGATCACCAGGCAGCAAATATTACGTTGGGCGGCACTTAAGGGGGAGATATAAAGTGGTTACAGTATTATAATAATGTTAAAGATATTTGGTAACAATACATGCTCAATCCACAGAACCTCCTCTAGTGGCAATGAAAATAAGTACAAAGAATATATATCAAAACACTGCCAATTGACTGGACCAGGAGAGAATCATGTTCCATTATAACACAATACACAGGGTTTGGAATTAGATAAGGGGAAAAGGGGCATAAAGAAGAGGGAGGGGGAAAACGAAAAACTTTGATTATACAATACAGAAAAATGTACTTGTCGCGTTGATTATTGATGATCAGAATCTGTATCTACACAATAACTAGTGAAGTGCATAGTAGTCCTTAATGTTGTACGCCATTCAATATTGGGCCAAATTCAGTAATGCTATATCACTCCAATATTATAACAAAATTCACTATTTTACATGGCCTACCAGTTCATAATGTGTTCACATTAACAATATTCATCAGAATACATTTCTTGGTTATATATGAACAAGCAATTTAAGCGAAAAAGTAGCATAAAATGGAAAAGAGAAAAAGACAAAGAGAGACCTCGATTTGAATAAAAATAATGGTGTTTTGAAAGCTATTTTTCCATTCCCCCAGAGGAGAAACCCTCTAGAAAGGGTTTGAAGCATATTGCCTCGTTCAATCAGGGGGGGGCATTGTGGCTCGTAATGTATATATCCACCGCAGTTCCAGCTGGAGGAGAGTTTTGTTCCAGTCTCCACCTCTGGAACTGGGGTGGACACGGTCAAGAATAAGAAATTTGATCTTGGGAAATTTCCCTGCATGTACTAGTTGGGTATGTCGTCCCAGAGGGAGCTCTGGGTCATTTTGCTTCATGCTTCTAATGTGTTTATAGGCCCGTTGCCAGAATTGTAGTTTTGTCTTGCCTATATAGATTGCGGCTGCTTCTATATAGGCAAGACAAAACTACAATTCTACAAAACAAATATTTGCTGCCTGGTGATCTCATCTACCCGGCAGCATTAGATATCCGCTCAGCATTTACATCTTGCTGGGCCGCCATCTTGCTCCTCCACCATGCGCATGCTCAGTGCGCACGAGGAGCTCCTACGTCAGTGGGCTCTGGTGTGGCGCGTCATCCCCATCGCCACTCAAAGCCCAGGGAGCCAGATTCCCTGTCAACCGGCATCGCCCTCACCTGCCGTGCGAGCACAGCTGCAACTTGTTGCGGTGTGCGTCGCTGATTGGCGTGAGGGCGATATATATGTAAGGGAGAGGAGTCAGTCATTTAGCATCCAGCTGCAGGCTGGTCAACATGACTGCTCCTCTCCAGAGATTTCCTTAAGGTAACAACAAAATTTCTCCCTTGTATCTAGTATCTAGATTTTTCATTGCTGGACTATCCTTGGGTCTCTTATGAGGACTTTAGCTGAATACACTGTATTTTTTGAAAATTTACCAGAATCTCTATATTGGAAATTATGTTAATGAATATTTAACTATGGGCGCCACCTAGTGACTTTTGTCAATAATACATCCAATAGCATTAATTTACTTATCTGAATAAACCAAAGGAACGTTTACACTTATTAAGCAATGTTTAACCACTTGGGATCCGCGCTATGGACAAAAGACAACCACAGCGCGGCTCTCAAGTGCCGGGTGGATGTCCTGTTGTTGTTGTTCCCCGTGCCTGCCGCTGGGGGCGCGCAGCGGGTAAACAACGTGCCCGGCGCATCGCTCGGGAGCCGATGCGAGTGCCTGGCGGGCGCGATGTCCGCCAGACACCCGCGATCGTCGGTGGCACAGCAGGACGTGGAGCTCTGTGTGTAAACACAGAGCTCCACGTGCTGTCAGGGAGAAAGGAGACCGATCTGTATCCCTTTACATAGGGACACAGCATCGGTCACCTCCCCAAGTCAGTCCCCTCCCCCCCCACAGTAAGAACACAATGAGGGAATACATTTAACCCCTTCCTCACCCCCTAGTGTTAACCCCTTCACTGCCAGTCACATTTATACAGTAATTAGTGCATTTTTATAGCACTGATCGCTGTATAAATGTGAATGGTCTCAAAATTGTGTCAAAAGTGTTCGATACGTCCGCCGCAATATCGCAGGCCTGACAAAAAAATCGCAAATCGCTGACATTACTAGTTAAAAATAAAAAACGAGGGAATTTTTTTTTTTTTTTTTTTTTAAATGGGATATTCACCTCAATAAGAATTCCAAAGAATGCCCCATCTTAACCAATGACACCACCAAACGTCCACTTCACTCCCTTGATATCTCTCGCCTTGACTATTACAACTCCCTACTCTTTTCTCTCCTTCCAAGAACTCCTGTTTGCTAGCTCCCTCAACACTTCCTCCCATGCTGGCCTCTGGGATTTCCCCAGGGGCTCTCCCATCCTCTCAAATTCCCTACTCCAATCTATATGGCTATTTCCCACTATGTATGCCTCAGGTGATCTCTGGAAACTCATCTCTTCAGGGAAGTCTTTCCTGCCATTACCTAATAGCGGAGCTTTTCCTTTCTCCAGCAACTCATCAACGGTACAAATACTGCTACTTAACATGAGCTTCGGTTCCCACCTAAAGATCAAAAGATCTAGCACTAAGGCACATGCCCAAGCAGGTAGATTTCAATCTTAAAATGTATCTGGACCAGATCTTGAGCTCATCCCTATTATTTAGTAGCGACCAGTATTCGGATGTGTTTATTTGCTATGACTTGGATAGTTCCTCAGGCAAGGTCCTCTGACAAAACCCTCAGAGAGGGCTCTGTGGCGCAATGGATAGCGCATTGGACATCTAGCTGGTGTAGTAATTCAAAGGTTGTGGGTTCGAGTCCCACCAGAGTCGGTTTTATATAGTCCTTGTTCATAGTGATGCTGCTCTAATGCTATAAAGTAATGGATTCCATTCATAAGGGAGCTGTAGTAAAGAGGATTTGCCGTAAAAAGTTAATGATAGCGCATAGTGGTTCAGGCTTCTCTTGAGCGTTGATATCAGCAAAATTGGAGGTACCCCCTGGAATTCAGAGCAAAGAGAGGAATTGGTAAGCTAACCTGCATTCTATTGTTCCCTTCCCTCATGCCAGGTGCAGGCACTAATTCTTTACTGTGTCCTCTTTTGTCAGCCCCACAACCATTTACTGTCCAAATCTTGCTACCTTCACCTCAATAAGAATTCCAAAGAATGCCCCATCTTAACCAATGACACCACCAAACGTCCACTTCACTCTCTTGATATCTCTCGCCTTGACTATTGCAACTCCCTACTCTTTTCTCTCCTTCCAAGAACTCCTGTTTGCTAGCTCCCTCAACACTTCCTCCCATGCTGGCCTCTGGGATTTCCCCAGGGACTCTCCCATCCTCTCAAATTCCCTACTCCAATCTATATGGCTATTTCCCACTATGTATGCCTCAGGTGATCCCTGGAAACTCATCTCTTCAGGGAAGTCTTTCCTGCCATTACCTAATAGCTGAGCTTTTCCTTTCTCCAGCAACTCATCAACGGTACAAATACTGCTACTTAACATGAGCTTCGGTTCCCACCTAAAGATCAAAAGATCTAGCACTAAGGCACATCCCCAAGCAGGTAGATTTCAATCTTAAACTGTATCTGGACCAGATCTTGAGCTCATCCCTATTATTTAGTAGCGACCAGTATTCGGATGTGTTTATTTGCTACGACTTGGATAGTTCCTCAGGCAAGGTCCTCTGACAACATCCTCAGAGCGGGCTCTGTGGCGCAATGGATAGCGCATTGGACTTTTAGCTGGTGTAGTAATTCAAAGGTTGTGGGTTCGAGTCCCACCAGAGTCGGTTTTATATAGTCCTTGTTCATAGTGATGCTGCTCTAAAGCTATAAAGTAATGGATTCCATTGTTAAGGGAGCTGTAGTGAAGAGGATTTGCCGTAAAAAGTTAATGATAGCGCATAGTGGTTCAGGCTTCTCTTGAGCGTTGATATCAGCAAAATTGGAGGTACCCCGTTGAATTCCGAACAATGAGAGAGATAGGTAGGCTAACCAGCATTCTATTGTTCCCTTCCCTCATGCCAGGTGCAGGCACTAATTCTTTACTGTGTCCTCTTTTGTCAGCCCCACAACCATTTACTGTCCAAATCTTGCTACCTTCACCTCAATAAGAATTCCAAAGAATGCCCCATCTTAACCAATGACACCACCAAACGTCCACTTCACTCCCTTGATATCTCTCGCCTTGACTATTGCAACTCCCTTCTCTTTTCTCTCCTTCCAAGAACTCCTGTTTGCTAGCTCAATCAACACTTCCTCCCATGCTGGCCTCTGGGATTTCCCCAGGGGCTCTCCCATCCTCTCAAATTCCCTACTCCAATCTATATGGCTATTTCCCACTATGTATGCCTCAGGTGATCCCTGGAAACTCATCCCTTCAGGGAAGACTTTCCTGCCATTACCTAATAGCTGAGCTTTTCCTTTCTCCAGCAACTCATCAACGGTACAAATACTGCTACTTAACATGAGCTTCGGGTTCCAACCTAAATATCAAAAGATCTAGCACTAAGGCATATGCCCAAGCAGGTAGATTTCAATCTTAAACTGTATCTGGACCAGATCTTGAGCTCATCCCTATTATTTAGTAGCGACCAATAGTTGGATGTGTTTATTTGCTACGACTTGGATAGTTCCTCAGGCAAGGTCCTCTGACAACATCCTCACAGAGGGCTCTGTGGTGCAATGGATAGCGCATTTTATTTCTAGCTGGTGTAGTAATTCAAAGGTTGTGGGTTCGAGTCCCACCAGAGTCGGTTTTATATAGTCCTTGTTCATAGTGATGCTGCTCTAATGCTATAAAGTAATGGATTCCATTCATAAGGGAGCTATAGTGAAGAGGATTTGCCGTAAAAAGTTAATGATAGCGCATAGTGGTCCAGGCTTCTCTTGAGCGTTGATATCAGCAAAATTGGAGGTACCCCGTGGAATTCAGAGCAAAGAGAGGGATTGGTAAGCTAACCTGCATTCTATTGTTCCCTTCCCTCATGCCAGGTGCAGGCACTAATTCTTTACTGTGTCCTCTTTTGTCAGCCCCACAACCATTTACTGTCCAAATCTTGCTACCTTCACCTCAATAAGAATTCCAAAGAATGCCCCATCTTAACCAATGACACCACCAAACGTCCACTTCACTCCCTTGATATCTCTCGCCTTGACTATTGCAACTCCCTTCTCTTTTCTCTCCTTCCAAGAACTCCTGTTTGCTAGCTCAATCAACACTTCCTCCCATGCTGGCCTCTGGGATTTCCCCAGGGGCTCTCCCATCCTCTCAAATTCCCTACTCCAATCTATATGGCTATTTCCCACTATGTATGCCTCAGGTGATCCCTGGAAACTCATCCCTTCAGGGAAGTCTTTCCTGCCAATACCTAATAGCTGAGCTTTTCCTTTCTCCAGCAACTCATCAACGGTACAAATACTGCTACTTAACATGAGCTTTGGGTTCCAACCTAAATATCAAAAGATCTAGCACTAAGGCATATGCCCAAGCAGGTAGATTTCAATCTTAAACTGTATCTGGACCAGATCTTGAGCTCATCCCTATTATTTAGTAGCGACCAATATTCGGATGTGTTTATTTGCTACGACTTGGATAGTTCCTCAGGCAAGGTCCTCTGACAACATCCTCAGAGAGGGCTCTGTGGCGCAATGGATAGCGCATTGGACTTCTAGCAGGTGTAGTAATTCAAAGGTTGTGGGTTCGAGTCCCACCAGAGTTGGTTTTATATAGTCCTTGTTCATAGTGATGCTGCTCTAATGCTATAAAGTAATGGATTCCATTCATAAGGGAGCTGTAGTGAAGAGGATTTGCCGTAAAAAGTTAATGATAGCGCATAGTGGTCCAGGCTTCTCTTGAGCGTTGATATCAGCAAAATTGGAGGTACCCCGTGGAATTCAGAGCAAAGAGAGGGATTGGTAAGCTAACCTGCATTCTATTGTTCCCTTCCCTCATGCCAGGTGCAGGCACTAATTCTTTACTGTGTCCTCGTTTGTCAGCCCCACAACCATTTACTGTCCAAATCTTGCTACCTTCACCTCAATAAGAATTCCAAAGAATGCCCCATCTTAACCAATGACACCACCAAACGTCCACTTCACTTCCTTGATATCTCTCGCCTTGACTATTGCAACTCCCTTCTCTTTTCTCTCCTTCCAAGAACTCCTGTTTGCTAGCTCAATCAACACTTCCTCCCATGCTGGCCTCTGGGATTTCCCCAGGGGCTCTCCCATCCTCTCAAATTCCCTACTCCAATCTATATGGCTATTTCCCACTATGTATGCCTCAGGTGATCCCTGGAAACTCATCCCTTCAGGGACGTCTTTCCTGCCATTACCTAATAGCTGAGCTTTTCCTTTCTCCAGCAACTCATCAACGGTACAAATACTGCTACTTAACATGAGCTTCGGTTCCAACCTAAATATCAAAAGATTTAGCACTAAGGCATATGCCCAAGCAGGTAGATTTCAATCTTAAACTGTATCTGGACCAGATCTTGAGCTCATCCCTATTATTTAGTAGCGACCAATATTCGGATGTGTTTATTTGCTACGACTTGGATAGTTCCTCAGGCAAGGTCCTCTGACAACATCCTCAGAGAGCGCTCTGTGGCGCAATGGATAGCGCATTGGACTTCTAGCTGGTGTAGTAATTCAAAGGTTGTGGGTTCGAGTCCCACCAGAGTCGGTTTTATATAGTCCTTGTTCATAGTGATGCTGCTCTAATGCGATAAAGTAATGGATTCCATTCATAAGGGAGCTGTAGTGAAGAGGATTTGCTGTAAAAAGTTAATGATAGCGCATAGTGGTCCAGGCTTCTCTTGAGCGTTGATATCAGCAAAATTGGAGGTACCCCGTGGAATTCAGAGCAAAGAGAGGGATTGGTAAGCTAACCTGCATTCTATTGTTCCCTTCCCTCATGCCAGGTGCAGGCACTAATTCTTTACTGTGTCCTCTTTTGTCAGCCCCACAACCATTTACTGTCCAAATCTTGCTACCTTCACCTCAATAAGAATTCCAAAGAATGCCCCATCTTAACCAATGACACCACCAAACGTCCACTTCACTCCCTTGATATCTCTCGCCTTGACTATTGCAACTCCCTTCTCTTTTCTCTCCTTCCAAGAACTCCTGTTTGCTAGCTCAATCAACACTTCCTCCCATGCTGGCCTCTGGGATTTCCCCAGGGGCTCTCCCATCCTCTCAAATTCCCTACTCCAATCTATATGGCTATTTCCCGCTATGTATGCCTCAGGTGATCCCTGGAAACTCATCCCTTTAGGGAAGTCTTTCCTGCCATTACCTAATAGCTGAGCTTTTCCTTTCTCCAGCAACTCATCAACGGTACAAATACTGCTACTTAACATGAGCTTCGGTTCCAACCTAAATATCAAAAGATCTAGCACTAAGGCATATGCCCAAGCAGGTAGATTTCAATCTTAAACTGTATCTGGACCAGATCTTGAGCTCATCCCTATTATTTAGTAGCGACCAGTATTCGGATGTGTTTATTTGCTACGACTTGGATAGTTCCTCAGGCAAGGTCCTCTGACAACATCCTCAGAGAGGGCTCTGTTGCGCAATGGATAGCGCATTGGACTTTTAGCTGGTGTAGTAATTCAAAGGTTGTGGGTTCGAGTCCCACCAGAGTCGGTTTTATATAGTCCTTGTTCATAGTGATGCTGCTCTAAAGCTATAAAGTAATGGATTCCATTGTTAAGGGAGCTGTAGTGAAGAGGATTTGCCGTAAAAAGTTAATGATAGCGCATAGTGGTTCAGGCTTCTCTTGAGCGTTGATATCAGCAAAATTGGAGGTACCCCGTTGAATTCCGAACAATGAGAGAGATAGGTAGGCTAACCAGCATTCTATTGTTCCCTTCCCTCATGCCAGGTGCAGGCACTAATTCTTTACTGTGTCCTCTTTTGTCAGCCCCACAACCATTTACTGTCCAAATCTTGCTACCTTCACCTCAATAAGAATTCCAAAGAATGCCCCATCTTAACCAATGACACCACCAAATGTCCACTTCACTCCCTTGATATCTCTCGCCTTGACTATTGCAACTCCCTTCTCTTTTCTCTCCTTCCAAGAACTCCTGTTTGCTAGCTCAATCAACACTTCCTCCCATGCTGGCCTCTGGGATTTCCCCAGGGGCTCTCTCATCCTCTCAAATTCCCTACTCCATTCTATATGGCTATTTCCCACTATGTATTGTGGTGGAAATTTGAAGATGTATTTAATATGTATTGTCATAATGGCACCCAGTCTTAGTACTGCCACAACCCGCTCTAAATAGAACTGACTGGGGCAGTCTGAGGCTGGTTGAATCTCGTCTGGTAGTAGAAAATGTCTTGAGGTTGGAGTGTGATGTTTGCGGCGTGGGTGTATGTCCGCTAACGAGGGGCCCTCTGTGCATTTAGCACCGGCGATCGTTGAGGAGGGGATGCGCTCACTCCGCGA
This sequence comes from Rana temporaria, assembly GCF_905171775.1. Classification (NCBI taxonomy): domain Eukaryota; kingdom Metazoa; phylum Chordata; class Amphibia; order Anura; family Ranidae; genus Rana; species Rana temporaria. The sequence goes on along the minus strand of NC_053489.1, from coordinate 560,891,820 downwards.
GCACACTAGTGGTTATGGACAGATGTGCGCTCTTATCTGGGTCTTGTCTGATCAGCAGGGCTTGCGATTCGTGGCGTACGCCTGTAGATAGCTTCCTTTCCACCTTAATAAGGGTATAATCTGGATATGCATTATTCTATGGAATGGCGCAGATTAGGATTCTATCAGGCGATTAATATGAGAGCTTATGATCGGTTAGAGGCAGGGGGGGCACTCCCTGCCACGCCCATAAGCCTTTAGCAGCATTGTATGTACTTCTATGCATTGTATTGTATCCATTGTATTATATTCTATTCATGTATTCTATGGGACTTCCTGTTAGAAGGAACGTCCTTATATGGTGTTAGCTGTGTCAGTGGAACATCATGTGTTAACCACTCCCATGAGGGAGGTGTTTAATGGGTGCAGTGAGCACTTCCTGTTTTGGGTAAATAAAGGGGGCTTGGCTGAGCCTTTGGGCAGTCATGCTGGCAGAATGATATGAGAACAGGTTGGTGATGGTGTCTCTTTGTATGAATGGCAGAGAATGATGGTGAGTGAATCTATTTAGCTTAAATAAGCATTATTTCATTAAGACTGGATGCTGTGCTTTATAGCACAGGGCAAAATGGCGCTGTGCTCTGCGTACAGCCTATTTTGCCACCACAGGTGGCGAGCCAGACGGACTATTCGTGGTTTTCCCTGGGCATCAGAGGGGGGATTTGGGGTACATTTCTGATGCATCTGGAAAACCATGCTTTGGAAAGAATAAATTTGATGTTTTAATGAAATAATGCTTGTGCGATTGTGAAATCGATTGTAAGTGTGTGTTCGTGTGTTTGTGACTGTGGATTTGATTGTATGATTTTGTCATGAGCTTCTGACTTGTATGTCTGTTGTGTTGGAGATGTATGAGTTGTGTGTGTGTGTGTGTGTGTGTAGACTGAATGCTGTATGATTGAACAGTTTGTAAGTAAGTAATTGATTGTTTGACCAGATTAAAACTGCTTGGAAAAATTACCTTTTGTGTACGGTTTGTTTAGCCAGGCATGGCTTCTCTGACCATGTGGTGAGGCTCGGGGGAAGGGCGATTTGTTTGGTGGACCATGCGGCTTGGGGGAGGGGCGGACAGTGTTCTGATTCTGAAACTTCTGAAAGTTAGATATAACATTTTTATGATGCATATGGAAACTGTATATTGTGGATGATTTGTCAGTATAGAGGTGGCATTATTCAGCCTGCGATGTGTGCAGGGAGACATTTTGTATCTTTTGAATGTAATGTCCTCATGTGTGCGGCTGAGACTTTGTTTGAACCTGAATGTCTTGTTCCTGTGTATGAGAAATGGAGACTGTGTGTATTTACATCATTTTATGTTGGACGGGTTGCCTTTGTATAGTTCAGCCATGTTCCATGGTGTAAGATGGTTTCTCTGGCCATGTGGCTTGGGGGAGGGGCGACTAGTGTTGGATCTCTGTGTTTCTTGAGTGTACAATTTTTAGAGCAAAGTCATGTGTAATATGTTCATGATCTATGTGAGGAATAGAAATTAATAAATTGTGATTTTTACCTTTGTATGGGACCAAAAGACATGTCCGCATAAGTGTGGCTGAACTGTGATTGAATTGTTTGGCTGATGAAGGAAACATGTGCTTTAGTGGGGGAGGGGTGATTTGTTTGGTGTGCCATGAGGCTCGGGGGGGGGGATGGGCAACCAGCATGGCTGTCCCATCACTGAGTCAAAGTTGGTAACCCTCTGTAAACAATAGCAGGCGTTTTAAATGATGTGACCTGAGTATATTTTTTTGAATGGCTTGTTATGCAAGGTGATGCCGCAGTTTGAACATGAGCTTTGAGAAAAAGTGTTTTTGTTTTAATGTTGCGCATGTAACTAACATTTTTTGAATGTGCTGTGTTGGCAAAAGGTCCGATTTGAAGCAGCCTCAAATGCGGCTCTGGGAGGGAGGGGTGACTAGTGTTGAATCCCTGGGCTCATTGTGAGGGGTTCCCACCATCCCTGTGCTCATTGTGAGGGGTTCACACCATAAAAAGGTCTGATTTGAAGGAGCCTAAAGTGTGTGCCTTGTTGGTTGGTTGTTTTTAGAAAATGTTTTTAATGTTCATATTTGATGTTCCATGTTTTGTTTTTGTGGAGAAAGATTCTAGGCAGGTTTTTGGGGGCTGCATATGGCAGCCATCTTGTTTGCTGCTATGGTCGTTGGCAGCCTTTTTGTGAGGTGCAGTCTGTTTGCTCTGTGGGTCATCCTGGGTCATCTTTTGGGTGTGATACCATGTGACTGAGAAGTGGAATTTTGCAGCCTTTGGGGCAGATTTTGATGTTTAGTGCAAATTGTGTAGCGCAGAATTTTCTGTTGGGATCTGGTGGACAACATTTTTGTTTTCCTTTGTGTAGTACGGTCTGTCCTTTTGTAGACAGTGTTTTTTGCAAGCGTAAATGGTGCCAATGTTGCTTGGCTTGTTGTTCGCCATTTTGAGATGCAGTTTAAGCGCTATCTTTTGTGTGGAATTTCGTTTTTTGGTGAAAAGACTGCTTTGCATGCACTGAATTGTGATGGATTGTGGGACTGGCTTTGAATGCATTTTTGTGCACAGCGATGTGCGTTTTGGTGTTTGAATATTCGGGGTCCTTGGCAATTCATTTGTTTTTGAAGATCGTAGGGTCAGGGGGGGGGGTCAACTCCTATTCTGCAGATGGGAGGAGATTGTTTTACCTTTCCTGAACCAAAAGAATTTTGTTTTAAAAGGAGAGAGACAGAAGAGAGTCAGTTCTGGCTTTGTCTACTATTGGATAATACTTCCAGGGGAGATTTGTGGTCCATGGAGTTTTTTTTTTGATGAAGATAGACTTCCCCTCCCTCTTCCTGTCATTATGTAAATAAACCAGAATTAGGTTTTACGAGCTGAGCATACAACAGAAAGTCCTTTTTCAGCATTTATATATAAGCAGGAAGTCAGTGGGAGGAGTTTTTGAAGTCTGCTGAAAGATTAGCAATGGTATTTGTGTCCTGAAAGGACAACGGAAAATATTTTGGTGTTTAAAAGAGTTTTTTAAAGTTTAATTTCAGTCGTTTTTGTGAAGTGTTATACTGTAAATACAGTTTTGGGTATTTTAGAGCAAACAGGAGGGCTTCACCATTACTGTTGTAACATCTAGATGCAGAGAGAAGCCACATTATTCTGCAGGTGGTAACTGGGCGTAAGTGTTCCGTGTGGTTTAGTCTGGCGACGCAGTGTATGGGATGCATACACTGTGAGGGGTAGAGGCCTAATTTGGGGGTTGATCTGTGGTTGTTTACGAATCATTTGGCATAGTTACTCTGTAGTTCCGTGCCAGGAGGGTTGGGACAACAAGCCATAGAGATGATGCCTCGGTTAGGGTTTTCTAGTTGAGGGACTGGACCAGATAATGGTTGTAGTCCGTCAATCCACCGTAGAAGAAGGCACCGGGCGGTGCTCCCCGAAATGGGTGCAACGGTTTCTCTCGGACGCGGGAGGTAAGACGATAAGTCGATTTGAATCGCGTGGGAAGGAAGGCTTCCCACAGTCAGACGGTTACACGGTGCACAAAGCCTAGTTTTGGGGGCAAAGGCCTTTAGACCCCTTTAAAAGATTGCCAAGGATACTATTTGGGTATCCCTCTGGAGTGGATGTGGTTTCGCTGCGGTTTCAGAAATCTGTAATGATGAGTGTGGATGGAGGCGTGGTACACGCTTTGGTGACCCTCAAAGGAGAACGTTGTATAGCTGTCTATGCAAGGCTCTCACGCTGTTCTCATATTTTCCCCATTGTATTTTCGTCTATTGCTGAAAGTGAAGGCAGATTTCCGGCTGGTTTTTGTTTTTTTTTCATTTTTGTTTTGGATACTATGAATATCTCCCCCACATTTGTATATGAATGTTTGTGTGTAGTAACGTGAATATGTTCGAATTTACCGCGGCGATCCTCCGATGCGTCGCGGCTGTAGTATTTTTGTAGAAACGGGGAAAGTAAGGGTTATAGAGGGTTTTGTTTGAATCGGTTTTGAAAGAATGTCATTGAAAATTTACAGGAATGTCATTTTTGTTTGCCATTCTCTGCAGGATAAATATGAGGGATGAAGTAATGATTTCTGCTTATAAGTATTTTTCAGGTCCAAGAAGTTTCTGGAAGTGTTTGTACATAGAGAGCAGGTGTATGTAGACAGCTGTACACATGGATAAATACGAGTCTAAGAAGGTTTAAAGTATCATAGGCTATTTCATTGTTTCTTCTTCCTCCAGTCTGTAATGAGGAAGAAAATGGGGGGATAAATAAATGTAAAAGTGACAGTTTTTCGAACTAATAACATTAATTCTAAATCAAGTTTGTGCCAAGACTGTCTTTCTTTGATGGAATTTGAATCGGCAAGCAGCAGTCTGTTGAAGTAGGTTCCCATTTTAGATGAACCTGCCAATGGTTCCAGGTATTACAGGAGATGGTAAGGTATTACAGGCGACGGGGAGGCATGCACAGATTGTGCAGGGAACACAGTCCCGAGGTCGGGGTTATTGTCATAAGGTTTGTTTGGAGGTCAACCGAAAACCAGGGTCATACTCCCCTCGTCAGCTGTCGCGTCGATTCTCAGGTGATGGGGTGAGTGCGATCACTGTAACATGAACTTCAAAGGGGTTCAGGAGAGTCTCTCCTGGACCCCGACACTGTAATTGGTTTTCATTTTTCCCAACCAGGTGACTGGGTCGTTTGTAAAGAAACTTGATGGATGAGACCACGCCAGCCACTGCAAGAAGCGGCTCAACTACATCAAAGAAATGAGTAGTATCTTCGTTTATTTTTATTTGTTTGTTTAGTAAATTTTAGCAGAGGTAACGATGAAAAGCATCCCAAGTTATTATTTAAAGTCTATTTTATGACTATTTAAGAAAGTGAACGGGACGGATTGCGGGGTCTGTTCTGAGTCTCCACCGAGCTTTAGTGCCCAGCGATGACAGCGGTACATGCTATTTATGATGTTATGATTGGTATGAGGATTATTGACAAACTGTCAGAACCTGTACTCACCGAGACCGAGATGCTGAGGGCGGCTCACCTTTGCGACCCTGTGCAGACCACTCCCTGGAGTTGGGACAGAGGAGGGACGGCACAAGGAGGCACCGGCGCCGGGAGCTGGCAGGAAGACTTGGTGCAGCTGACAGAAGCAGGGCAGGTGCAGAAGACTGGAGACAAGCGTTGGTCAGGCAGGAACTGGTAGGTGAGTCTGGTAGGGTCCACAGGAGATGAGGGCAAATCCGAGTCACAAGCCGAGGGTCAAGGGCAGGAGAGTTCAGAGGGAGTCCATGAGAGCAAGCCAAGGTCAAGGGGCAGGAGACAACAGCAATCCAGGTAACGTTAGCCAAAGGGTCAGAGGTTCCAGGTGAGAGGAGAGTCGTCAGGAATTCCGGGTCAAAACAGGCAGGTACGGCAACAGGTAAACACATAGGAGCTGAAGACAAACCAGCAACCTGTTCAGGGAAGGCTGCTGGTTTAAATAGGAATGTCCGGCCTCTGATTGGCCCCAGGGTTGCCGCATACGTGCACGTGCGCGCTTCCACGCACACGGCGCGCTGCCGTACCGCGCATGCGTGCGCGCAAACCACGCACAGGCATGCGCCGAAATGTCATTCTACTGGGCATGTGCGGGAATCTGTCAGAGATGGAGCTAGTACCCTGACAGTGCCCCCCCCCCAAGGGGCGGACTCCGGACGCCCAAACTGGTCATTAACTCCGGGTGTTCCAGGTGAAAGGCCCGAATCAGGCGAGGGGCATGGAGATTCCGGGAAGGCTCCCAAGAGTTATCTTCAGGGGGATATCCCTTCCACTTTATAAGGTGTTGCAACTGCCTTCCTCTTTTCCTGCAGCTCAAGATAGCCTCCACCTCAAATTCTTTTTCACCCTCAATCTCCACTGGTGGAGGTGGCAGTTCTTCTCTACCGTTGAAGGGGTCAGACACAACGGGCTTAAGCAGAGAGGCGTGAAACACAGGGTGGATCTTGTAGGACCTGGGTAAAGCCAACTCAAAAGCTACTGGGTTGATTTCTCGCCTGATCTCAAATGGCCCGATGAACCTTGGACCCAGCTTCCGAGAGGGAATAGGTAACTTGAGGTTGATGGCGGATAGCCAGACCTTCTCACCCACTTTGAAGACAGGGCAATCCTTCCTCCCCTTGTCATGGAACCTCTTATAGTCCTGCTGAGCTTGCTGCATGCTTTCCTGTAACTTCTGAAAGTTTTGCTGGATGCAGGTCACACGTTCCTGGACCGCTGGCACAGATGTTTCCGGGATGGAGTCCGGCAAAAAGGAAGGGTGGAAACCGAAGTTAGCCCAGAACGGGGTTTGGTTTGTGGAAGAATGTATGGAATTATTGTAAGCGAACTCGGCTGTAGATAACAAGGAGGACCAATCGTCTTGGGAGACTGAGCAAAAGCATCGTAGATACTGTTCTAGCGTTTGATTAGTGCGCTCTGTCTGGCCATTACTTTGAGGGTGATAGGCCGAGGACAGACAGATCTTCACTTCCAAAGCTCTGCAAAGTTCCTTCCAAAATTTGGATGTGAATTGAGTACCTCTGTCAGATACTATGCTTTTGGGCACTCCATGGAGCTTGATAATCTCTTTAAAAAAGATTTTGGCTGTGTCTGCCGCGGAGGGCGTACCCACCATGGGCAAAAAATGCGCCATCTTGGACAGACGGTCCACCACGACTAGGATCGTGGTAAACCCGGCTGAAGGAGGCAAATCGACAATAAAGTCCATGGAGATGTCAATCCAGGGCCGTTCTGGGATAGGAAGGGGTTTCAGCAGCCCCCAGGTCTTCGTGTTTGGCCCCTTACTCCGCTGGCAGCGAATGCAGGAAGAGACATAATCCTTGCAGTCGGACCTCCATTTAGGCCACCAGAAGGAGCGAGAGATCAGTTCGGAAGTTTTACGGGTACCAAAATGGCCAGCCAATTTACGATCATGGAAGGTGCTGAGGATTAACTGTCTTGCCTCTGTTGGAACAAAAATCTTCCCACGAGACCACAGCAGGTCGTCCTTTTTCTCCAAGGAGGAAACCTCATGATCAGGGCACCGTTGGCATGCAGTCTTTAGAGCAGTCAACAAATCTGTTTGAGGGAGAAGCAAAAAATTTTGAGGTGACAGGATCGTGTTGGGCTCGGAAGTATCGGGCGTCTCTGGAAACATCCTGGAGAGGGCATCAGCTTTTCCATTTTTTGCGCCAGGACGATAGGTAATATGGAAATTGAAGCGAGCAAAAAAAAGAGCCCAACGGGCTTGTCTGGGCCTAAGGCGTTTTGCAGACCGTAAGTATTCCAGGTTCCTGTGGTCAGTGAAAATGATAATGGAATGCGCTGCCCCCTCCAGCAGGTACCTCCACTCCTCCAGTGCAAATTTTATGGCCAGTAGTTCTCTATCGCCTACGTCGTAATTGCGCTCAGGAGGACTTAGTTTCCGAGAGGCGTAGGCTACTGGGTGAAGAAGCGACTTCGGTCCCTGTCTCTGGGAAAGAATAGCGCCTGTAGCAGATTCCGAGGCGTCCACTTCTAGAACAAAAGGTAACGTAGAATCCGGATGACAAAGTACAGGTGCCGAGGTAAAGGCCGTTTTGAGTTTGATAAAGGCCTCCTGAGCCTCTTGTGGCCACTGGAAGCGGTGCCCCTGGCGGGTCAACTTGGTGATGGGAGAAACAATTGATGAAAAACCGATGATGAATCGTCTATAAAAATTGGCGAAGCCAATGAAGCGCTGAACGCCCTTTTTGTCTGTTGGAGGTGCCCACTCCTGAATAGCACTGATTTTCTGGGGATCCATGGCTACCCCATGCACAGAAATGATAAATCCTAAAAATTGCACTGATGTCTTTTCGAACTCGCATTTTTCTGATTTGAGATAAAGCCGGTGTTGTCTCAAGATGGTGAGAACCTGCCTGACATGTTGCCGATGTAATTCTTTTGTGGCTGAAAAGATGAGAATATCGTCCAAGTAGACTACGAGGAAGTCATCTAAAAATTGTCGAAAAATGTCATTGACTAGATGCTGGAAGGTGGCGGGCGCATTACAGAGCCCAAAGGGCATGACCAGATACTCGAAGTGCCCGAATCTGGACCTGAACGCAGTCTTCCACTCATCTCCTGCCCTTATTCGGACCAAATTGTAGGCGCCCCGGGGGTCCAATTTAGAAAAAACCTGAGCTGAACGGAACCTTTGAAAGAGCTCAGGGATTAGAGGCAGCGGGTACCGGTTCTTGATGGTAATTTTGTTTAACTCCCTATAATCAATGCAGGGTCTAAGCGATCCATCTTTTTTCTCGACAAAGAAGATCCCCGCCCCCGCTGGCGAGGAGGAGGGACGGATGAACTTCTTACTTAAATTTTCTTCAATATAGACCTTGAGGGTCTTCAACTCAGTCTCTGACAAGGGAAATATGCGCCCAAAGGGAATTTCAGATCCAGGCAAGAGGTCAATGGGGCAGTCATATGACCGATGTGGTGGGAGACAATCGGCTTGTTTTTTGTCAAAGACATCCTTGAAGTCTAGGTAGGCTGGAGGAACATGCTGTAGGTCTTCAGGTGGAGTAAACTAGCGTGGAGCAGGCGACTGGAGCGGGTGCGAGACAGTGCTGGGAACAGTAGGTGGAAGGGAAGCTGACTTCTTTCTTGAGCCAATCAATGCAGGGCAGATGAACTTGTAGCCAAGGGAGACCCAGAATGATAGGGAACATGGGGGACGGGATCAAGTCCAAACAGAGGAACTCCCGGTGACCAGAATCTGAGATGGCACAAAGAGGAAGGGTTTCCTGGGTAATCAATCCAGAACGGGGAAGAGAGCCATCAGCCAGATGAACTTGCAGCTGAAAATCCTTGGTACGGCAGGGGATACGCAGCTTTTGGGCCAAGGATGAGTCCAAGAAGCAGCTGCAGGCCCCGGAATCAATTATCGCCGGCAGACGTGTTGCCCCTTCCGGGAGCTGTAGGGAAAGAAAGAGGATAACATAAGTCTGAGGCAAACTGGTAACAGGGAAATTGATAGCAGATGGAGGTTTCGACTTACAAGGCCTTACTGGGCAAGTGCGCAAAAAGTGTCCGGCGGCTCCGCAGTACAGACAGAGGTTAGATTGACGCCTCCGGAGTCTTTCTTCTGGAGTCAGAGGGGCCCGTACTATACCAAGCTGCATCGGCTCTGGGTCGGGTAATGAGGTGTTTGGTGGAGCTGGGTGAGGCGGAGGTACTGGAGCATATCTTGGTGGAACCCAGTTAGGCCGGTTGGACTGGAACCTCTCCGAACGACGTTCTCGAAGGCGCCTATCCAGCTGAGTGGCGGTTTGGATTAAATCCTCCAGAGAGGCAGGGGGTGCCGACCTTGCAAGCTCATCCTTTAGGTTCTCAGAGAGGCCCTGGCGGTATTGGTACCTGAGGGCCAACTCATTCCAGCCTGTGTCAGCAGACCACTTTCTAAATTCGGCGGTGTAGTCTTCCACCGGCCGTCTCCCTTGATTTAAGCTGTGCAGAGTACCCTCTGCGGTGGCTGCACGTAGGGGGTCGTCGTATAATTTCCCCATGTGGGTGAAGAAGGTGTCCATAGAGTCAAGTATTGGACTGCGTTGTTCCATTAAGGAGTGTGCCCATGCTTGAGGCTCCTCAGAAAGGAGAGAGATTACGAATCCAACCTTAACAGCTTCGGTCGCAAAAGTTCTAGGTTGCAAGGCCAGGTAAAGGGAACAGGCATTCTTGAAAGCCCGATATTTCCGGCGGTCGCCTGAGAATCGCTCGGGCATGGAGACCCGGGGTTCGGGATTACTCCCCATCATGGCAGGGCTTGCAGGAGCTTGGGCAGCAGAAGGTCCGGGTGAAGAGGCTAGGGCCGCAGTGGATGGACCTGGGGAACCGGCCAGTTGTTGGAGGCGGCCATCAATCTGGAGGTAGCCTTCCTGAAGCTTCTGGACTGCCTCTGTTAAGGCGGAGACCTGTTGGCACAGAGTCTCAAAGGGTGAGCGCGCCCTGTCGGTCTCAGACATCTGGCTGGTTTGTACTGTCAGAACCTGTACTCACCGAGACCGAGATGCTGAGGGCGGCTCACCTTTGCGACCCTGTGCAGACCACTCCCTGGAGTTGGGACAGAGGAGGGACGGCACAAGGAGGCACCGGCGCCGGGAGCTGGCAGGAAGACTTGGTGCAGCTGACAGAAGCAGGGCAGGTGCAGAAGACTGGAGACAAGCGTTGGTCAGGCAGGAACTGGTAGGTGAGTCTGGTAGGGTCCACAGGAGATGAGGGCAAATCCGAGTCACAAGCCGAGGGTCAAGGGCAGGAGAGTTCAGAGGGAGTCCATGAGAGCAAGCCAAGGTCAAGGGGCAGGAGACAACAGCAATCCAGGTAACGTTAGCCAAAGGGTCAGAGGTTCCAGGTGAGAGGAGAGTCGTCAGGAATTCCGGGTCAAAACAGGCAGGTACGGCAACAGGTAAACACATAGGAGCTGAAGACAAACCAGCAACCTGTTCAGGGAAGGCTGCTGGTTTAAATAGGAATGTCCGGCCTCTGATTGGCCCCAGGGTTGCCGCATACGTGCACGTGCGCGCTTCCACGCACACGGCGCGCTGCCGTACCGCGCATGCGTGCGCGCAAACCACGCACAGGCATGCGCCGAAATGTCATTCTACTGGGCATGTGCGGGAATCTGTCAGAGATGGAGCTAGTACCCTGACACAAACTAGTGAAGACTCCGAACAGACATTTGTCAATAGAATTTAATGAGATGTCTTTGGAGGGTAGAATTGTTTTTCGTTTTTATGTCTCTGCCTCTTGTTGGTTGGGTATCTACAGCTTAAAAGGTAATTCAAGAGGTTCATGCGTGATGGTGAAGCTGTCCCAGCATCCTGTATCGTGGCCGATCGCAAGGATCTGATGGCACAAGAGAAAGTAGGAATGGCAGGGGCGGCTAGAAGGCACCAACCCCGACCAGGTCTGGGCATGGTTTCCTGCATATACACGGTGGGGGGCTTGAGCTTATGATACGATTGAACAATTCACACCTATTGAGGATGGAATGTTTCATGTGACTGTTGAAGCTACAAGGAAGTTCTCGCGGTCCAAGGGCGATTTCTGGGAATTCACAAGTAAAGATTGTTATACCTGGATCGGGGATACTGGGAATTGGAGTTCAGGCCCATATGGATAATGTTTGGGTCCCTGCAAGGCAGAGCCAGAGCTGTAGCTAAGTGAAGGTTGGAAGTCCTTTGAAGGGTCTGGGAATCTTTGGGGATTTAATTTTTATTTTACAGCGGATCGTGGTTGATGGAAATGGCAATATATATACTCATGTGGTTTTTATTTCTATTCTTTCTATGTCGTGATGAGGCGCTCCTGTTGCCTGATTGGACGCGTGACCAGAGCCGGAGCAGATAACCACATTTTCCTTGATGAAGACGCCCCGAAGCCGGACCCATTTACAAGACACAGAGGACCCCAGACCGATCTGCGATTACTACAGCTCACCAAGTTGTGCCCTCCTTATAAGTCATGTCTCCTGAAGAACAGAGTCTACATGTCAAGTCGTGTTTTCCTTTTTATGGACTATAAGGACTGATTCCTTTCTCGGTGTAAGAAGACTATCAAGATTGGAAGGACAAGTGGGAGCAATAAGACAAAAAGGGAGGACTGTGGTGGAAATTTGAAGATGTATTTAATATGTATTGTCATAATGGCACCCAGTCTTAGTACTGCCACAACCCGCTCTAAATAGAACTGACTGGGGCAGTCTGAGGCTGGTTGAATCTCGTCTGGTAGTAGAAAATGTCTTGAGGTTGGAGTGTGATGTTTGCGGCGTGGGTGTATGTCCGCTAACGAGGGGCCCTCTGTGCATTTAGCACCGACGATCGTTGAGGAGGGCATGCGCTCACTCCGCGAGCACACTAGTGGTTATGGACAGATGTGTGCTCTTATCTGGGCCTTGTCTGATCAGCAGGGCTTGCGATTCGTGGCGTACGCCTGTAGATAGCTTCCTTTCCACCTTAATAAGGGTATAATCTGGATATGCATTATTCTATGGAATGGCGCAGATTAGGATTCTATCAGGCGATTAATATGAGAGCTTATGATCGGTTAGAGGCAGGGGGGGGCACTCCCTGCCACGCCCATAAGCCTTTAGCAGCATTGTATGTACTTCTATGCATTGTATTGTATCCATTGTATTATATTCTATTCATGTATTCTTTGGGACTTCCTGTTAGAAGGAACGTCCTTATATGGTGTTAGCTGTGTCAGTGGAACATCATGTGTTAACCACTCCCATGAGGGAGGTGTTTAATGGGTGCAGTGAGCACTTCCTGTTTTGGGTAAATAAAGGGGGCTTGGCTGAGCCTTTGGGCAGTCATGCTGGCAGAATGATATGAGAACAGGTTGGTGATGGTGTCTCTTTGTATGAATGGCAGAGAATGATGGTGAGTGAATCTATTTAGCTTAAATAAGCATTATTTCATTAAGACTGGATGCTGTGCTTTATAGCACAGGGCAAAATGGCGCTGTGCTCTGCGTACGGCCTATTTTGCCACCACAGTATGCCTCAGGTGATCCCTGGAAACTCATCCCTTCAGGGAAGTCTTTCCTGCCATTACCTAATAGCTGAGCTTTTCCTTTCTGGAGGAAATCATCAACGGTACAAATACTGCTACTTAACATGAGCTTCGGTTCCCACCTAAATATCAAAAGATCTAGCAGCACTAAGGCATATGCCCAAGCAGGTAGATTTCAATCTTAAACTGTATCTGGACCAGATCTTGAGCTCATCCCTATTATTTAGTAGCGACCAATATTTGGATGTGTTTATTTGCTACGACTTGGATAGTTCCTCAGGCAAGGTCCTCTGACAACGTCCTCTGACAACATCCTCAGAGAGGGCTCTGTGGCGCAATGGATAGCGCATTGGACTTCTAGCTGGTGTAGTAATTCAAAGGTTGTGGGTTCGAGTCCCACCAGAGTCGGTTTTGTATAGTCCTTGTTCATAGTGATGCTGCTCTAATGCTATAAAGTAATGGATTCCATTCATAAGGGAGCTGTAGTGAAGAAGATTTGCCGTAAAAAGTTAATGATAGCGCATAGTGGTCCAGGCTTCTCTTGAGCGTTGATATCAGCAAAATTGGAGGTACCCCGTGGAATTCAGAGCAAAGAGAGGGATTGGTAAGCTAACCTGCATTCTATTGTTCCCTTCCCTCATGCCAGGTGCAGGCACTAATTCTTTACTGTGTCCTCTTTTGTCAGCCCCACAACCATTTACTGTCCACATCTTGCTACCTTCACCTCAATAAGAATTCCAAAGAATGCCCCATCTTAACCAATGACACCACCAAACGTCCACTTCACTCTCTTGATATCTCTCGCCTTGACTATTGCAACTCCCTACTCTTTTCTCTCCTTCCAAGAACTCCTGTTTGCTAGCTCCCTCAACACTTCCTCCCATGCTGGCCTCTGGGATTTCCCCAGGGGCTCTCCCATCCTCTCAAATTCCCTACTCCAATCTATATGGCTATTTCCCACTATGTATGCCTCAGGTGATCTCTGGAAACTCATCTCTTCAGGGAAGTCTTTCCTGCCATTACCTAATAGCTGAGCTTTTCCTTTCTCCAGCAACTCATCAACGGTACAAATACTGCTACTTAACATGAGCTTCGGTTCCCACCTAAAGATCAAAAGATCTAGCACTAAGGCACATGCCCAAGCAGGTAGATTTCAATCTTAAACTGTATCTGGACCAGATCTTGAGCTCATCCCTATTATTTAGTAGTGACCAGTATTCGGATGTGTTTATTTTCTACGACTTGGATAGTTCCTCAGGCGAGGTCCTCTGACAACATCCTCAGAGAGGGCTCTGTGGCGCAATGGATAGCGCATTGGACTTCTAGCTGGTGTAGTAATTCAAAGGTTGTGGGTTCGAGTCCCACCAGCGTCGGTTTTATATAGTCCTTGTTCATAGTGATGCTGCTCTAATGCTATGAAGTAATGGATTCCATTGTTAAGGGAACTGTAGTGAAGAGGATTTGCCGTAAAAAGTTAATGATAGCGCATAGTGGTTCATGCTTCTCTTGAGCGTTGATATCAGCAAAATTGGAGGTACCCCGTTGAATTCAGAACAATGAGAGGGATAGGTAAGCTAACCTGCATTCTATTGTTCCCTTCCCTCATTCCAGGTTTAGGCACTAATTTTTTACTGTGTCCTCTTTTGTCAGCCCCACAACCATTTACTGTCCACATCTTGCTACCTTCACCTCAATAAGAATTCCAAAGAATGCCCCATCTTAACCAATGACACCACCAAACGTCCACTTCACTCTCTTGATATCTCTCGCCTTGACTATTGCAACTCCCTACTCTTTTCTCTCCTTCAAAGAACTCCTGTTTGCTAGCTCCCTCAACACTTCCTCCCATGCTGGCCTCTGGGATTTCCCCAGGGGCTCTCCCATCCTCTCAAATTCCCTACTCCAATCTATATGGCTATTTCCCACTATGTATGCCTCAGGTGATCTCTGGAAACTCATCTCTTCAGGGAAGTCTTTCCTGCCATTACCTAATAGCTGAGCTTTTCCTTTCTCCAGCAACTCATCAACGGTACAAATACTGCTACTTAACATGAGCTTCGGTTCCCACCTAAAGATCAAAAGATCTAGCACTAAGGCACATGCCCAAGCAGGTAGATTTCAATCTTAAACTGTATCTGGACCAGATCTTGAGCTCATCCCTATTATTTAGTAGCGACCAGTATTCGGATGTGTTTATTTGCTACGACTTGGATAGTTCCTCAGGCAAGGTCCTCTGACAACATCTTCAGAGAGGGCTCTGTGGCGCAATGGATAGCGCATTGGACTTCTAGCTGGTGTAGTAATTCAAAGGTTGTGGGTTCAAGTCCCACCAGCGTCGGTTTTATATAGTCCTTGTTCATAGTGATGCTGCTCTAATGCTATAAAGTAATAAATTCCATTGTTAAGGGAGCTGTAGTGAAGAGGATTTGCCGTAAAAAGTTAATGATAGCGCATAGTGGTTCAGGCTTCTCTTGAGCGTTGATATCAGCAAAATTGGAGGTACCCCGTGGAATTCAGAGCAAAGAGAGGGATTGGTAAGCTAACCTGCATTCTATTGTTCCCTTCCCTCATGCCAGGTGCAGGCACTAATTCTTTACTGTGTCCTCTTTTGTCAGCCCCACAACCATTTACTGTCCACATCTTGCTACCTTCACCTCAATAAGAATTCCAAAGAATGCCCCATCTTAACCAATGACACCACCAAACGTCCACTTCACTCTCTTGATATCTCTCGCCTTGACTATTGCAACTCCCTACTCTTTTCTCTCCTTCAAAGAACTCCTGTTTGCTAGCTCCCTCAACACTTCCTCCCATGCTGGCCTCTGGGATTTCCCCAGGGGCTCTCCCATCCTCTCAAATTCCCTACTCCAATCTATATGGCTATTTCCCACTATGTATGCCTCAGGTGATCTCTGGAAACTCATCTCTTCAGGGAAGTCTTTCCTGCCATTACCTAATAGCTGAGCTTTTCCTTTCTCCAGCAACTCATCAACGGTACAAATACTGCTACTTAACATGAGCTTCGGTTCCCACCTAAAGATCAAAAGATCTAGCACTAAGGCACATGCCCAAGCAGGTAGATTTCAATCTTAAACTGTATCTGGACCAGATCTTGAGCTCATCCCTATTATTTAGTAGCGACCAGTATTCGGATGTGTTTATTTGCTACGACTTGGATAGTTCCTCAGGCAAGGTCCTCTGACAACATCCTCAGAGAGGGCTCTGTGGCGCAATGGGTAGCGCATTGGACTTCTAGCTGGTGTAGTAATTCAAAGGTTGTGGGTTCGAGTCCCACCAGAGTCGGTTTTATATAGTCCTTGTTCATAGTGATGCTGCTCTAATGCTATAAAGTAATAAATTTCATTGTTAAGGGAGCTGTAGTGAAGAGGATTTGCCGTAAAAAGTTAATGATAGCGCATAGTGGTTCAGGCTTCTCTTGAGCGTTGATATCAGCAAAATTGGAGGTACCCCGTGGAATTCAGAGCAAAGAGAGGGATTGGTAAGCTAACCTGCATTCTATTGTTCCCTTCCCTCATGCCAGGTGCAGGCACTAATTCTTTACTGTGTCCTCTTTTGTCAGCCCCACAACCATTTACTGTCCACATCTTGCTACCTTCACCTCAATAAGAATTCCAAAGAATGCCCCATCTTAACCAATGACACCACCAAACGTCCACTTCACTCTCTTGATATCTCTCGCCTTGACTATTGCAACTCCCTACTCTTTTCTCTCCTTCCAAGAACTCCTGTTTGCTAGCTCCCTCAACACTTCCTCCCATGCTGGCCTCTGGGATTTCCCCAGGGGCTCTCCCATCCTCTCAAATTCCCTACTCCAATCTATATGGCTATTTCCCACTATGTATGCCTCAGGTGATCTCTGGAAACTCATCTCTTCAGGGAAGTCTTTCCTGCCATTACCTAATAGCTGAGCTTTTCCTTTCTCCAGCAACTCATCAACGGTACAAATACTGCTACTTAACATGAGCTTCGGTTCCCACCTAAAGATCAAAAGATCTAGCACTAAGGCACATGCCCAAGCAGGTAGATTTCAATCTTAAACTGTATCTGGACCAGATCTTGAGCTCATCCCTATTATTTAGTAGCGACCAGTATTCGGATGTGTTTATTTGCTACGACTTGGATAGTTCCTCAGGCAAGGTCCTCTGACAACATCCTCAGAGAGGGCTCTGTGGCGCAATGGATAGAGCATTGGACTTCTAGCTGGTGTAGTAATTCAAAGGTTGTGGGTTCGAGTCCATTAATCATTAACTATCATTAACTTTTTACGGCAAATCCTCTTCACTACAGCTCCCTTATGAATGTAATCCATTACTTTATAGCATTAGAGCAGCATCACTATGAACAAGGACTATATAAAACCGACTCTGGTGGGACTCGAACCCACAACCTTTGAATTACTACACCAGCTAGAAGTCCAATGCGCTATCCATTGTGCCAGATCACCTGAGGCATACATAGTGGGAAATAGCCATATAGATTGGAGTAGGGAATTTGAGAGGATGGGAGAGCCCCTGGGGAAATCCCAGAGGCCAGCATGGGAGGAAGTGTTGAGGGAGCTAGCAAACAGGAGTTCTTGGAAGGAGAGAAAAGAGTAGGGAGTTGCAATAGTCAAGGCGAGAGATATCAAGAGAGTGAAGTGGACGTTTGGTGGTGTCATTGGTTAAGATGGGGCATTCTTTGGAATTCTTATTGAGGTGAAGGTAGCAAGATGTGGACAGTAAATGGTTGTGGGGCTGACAAAAGAGGACACAGTAAAAAATTAGTGCCTAAACCTGGAATGAGGGAAGGGAACAATAGAATGCAGGTTAGCTTACCTATCCCTCTCATTGTTCTGAATTCAACGGGTTACCTCCAATTTTGCTGATATCAACGCTCAAGAGAAGCCTGAACCACTATGCGCTATCATTAACTTTTTACGGCAAATCCTCTTCACTACAGTTCCCTTAACAATGGAATTTATTACTTTATAGCATTAGAGCAGCATCACTATGAACAAGGACTATATAAAACCGACTCTGGTGGGACTCGAACCCACAACCTTTGAATTACTACACCAGCTAGAAGTCCAATGCGCTATCCATTGCGCCACAGAGCCCTCTCTGAGGATGTTGTCAGAGGACCTTGCCTGAGGAACTATCCAAGTCGTAGCAAATAAACACATCCGAATACTGGTCGCTACTAAATAATAGGGATGAGCTCAAGATCTGGTCCAGATACAGTTTAAGATTGAAATCTACCTGCTTGGGCATGTGCCTTAGTGCTAGATCTTTTGATCTTTAGGTGGGAACCGAAGCTCATGTTAAGTAGCAGTATTTGTACCGTTGATGAGTTGCTGGAGAAAGGAAAAGCTCAGCTATTAGGTAATGGCAGGAAAGACTTCCCTGAAGAGATGAGTTTCCAGAGATCACCTGAGGCATACATAGTGGGAAATAGCCATATAGATTGGAGTAGGGAATTTGAGAGGATGGGAGAGCCCCTGGGGAAATCCCAGAGGCCAGCATGGGAGGAAGTGTTGAGGGAGCTAGCAAACAGGAGTTCTTGGAAGGAGAGAAAAGAGTAGGGAGTTGCAATAGTCAAGGCGAGAGATATCAAGAGAGTGAAGTGGACGTTTGGTGGTGTCATTGGTTAAGATGGGGCATTCTTTGGAATTCTTATTGAGGTGAAGGTAGCAAGATGTGGACAGTAAATGGTTGTGGGGCTGACAAAAGAGGACACAGTAAAAAATTAGTGCCTAAACCTGGAATGAGGGAAGGGAACAATAGAATGCAGGTTAGCTTACCTATCCCTCTCATTGTTCTGAATTCAACGGGGTACCTCCAATTTTGCTGATATCAACGCTCAAGAGAAGCCTGGACCACTATGCGCTATCATTAACTTTTTACGGCAAATCCTCTTCACTACAGCTCCCTTATGAATGGAATCCATTACTTTATAGCATTAGAGCAGCATCACTATGAACAAGAACTATATAAAACCGACTCTGGTGGGACTCGAACCCACAACCTTTGAATTACTACACCAGCTAGAAGTCCAATGCGCTATCCATTGCGCCACAGAGCCCTCTCTGAGGATGTTGTCAGAGGACCTTGCCTGAGGAACTATCCAAGTCGTAGCAAATAAACACATCCGAATACTGGTCGCTACTAAATAATAGGGATGAGCTCAAGATCTGGTCCAGATACAGTTTAAGATTGAAATCTACCTGCTTGGGCATGTGCCTTAGTGCTAGATCTTTTGATCTTTAGGTGGGAACCGAAGCTCATGTTAAGTAGCAGTATTTGTACCGTTGATGAGTTGCTGGAGAAAGGAAAAGCTCAGCTATTAGGTAATGGCAGGAAAGACTTCCCTGAAGAGATGAGTTTCCAGAGATCACCTGAGGCATACATAGTGGGAAATAGCCATATAGATTGGAGTAGGGAATTTGAGAGGATGGGAGAGCCCCTGGGGAAATCCCAGAGGCCAGCATGGGAGGAAGTGTTGAGGGAGCTAGCAAACAGGAGTTCTTGGAAGGAGAGAAAAGAGTAGGGAGTTGCAATAGTCAAGGCGAGAGATATCAAGAGAGTGAAGTGGACGTTTGGTGGTGTCATTGGTTAAGATGGGGCATTCTTTGGAATTCTTATTGAGGTGAAGGTAGCAAGATGTGGACAGTAAATGGTTGTGGGGCTGACAAAAGAGGACACAGTAAAAAATTAGTGCCTAAACCTGGAATGAGGGAAGGGAACAATAGAATGCAGGTTAGCTTACCTATCCCTCTCATTGTTCTGAATTCAACGGGTTACCTCCAATTTTGCTGATATCAACGCTCAAGAGAAGCCTGAACCACTATGCGCTATCATTAACTTTTTACGGCAAATCCTCTTCACTACAGCTCCCTTATGAATGCAATCTATTACTTTATAGCATTAGAGCAGCATCACTATGAACAAGGACTATATAAAACCGACTCTGGTGGGACTCGAACCCACAACCTTTGAATTACTACACCAGCTAGAAGTCCAATGCACTATCCATTGCGCCACAGAGCCCTCTCTGAGGATGTTGTCAGAGGACCTTGCCTGAGGAACTATCCAAGTCGTAGCAAATAAACACATCCGAATACTGGTCGCTACTAAATAATAGGGATGAGCTCAAGATCTGGTCCAGATACAGTTTAAGATTGAAATCTACCTGCTTGGGCATGTGCCTTAGTGCTAGATCTTTTGATCTTTAGGTGGGAACCGAAGCTCATGTTAAGTAGCAGTATTTGTACCGTTGATGAGTTGCTGGAGAAAGGAAAAGCTCAGCTATTAGGTAATGGCAGGAAAGACTTCCCTGAAGAGATGAGTTTCCAGAGATCACCTGAGGCATACATAGTGGGAAATAGCCATATAGATTGGAGTAGGGAATTTGAGAGGATGGGAGAGCCCCTGGGGAAATCCCAGAGGCCAGCATGGGAGGAAGTGTTGAGGGAGCTAGCAAACAGGAGTTCTTGGAAGGAGAGAAAAGAGTAGGGAGTTGCAATAGTCAAGGCGAGAGATATCAAGAGAGTGAAGTGGACGTTTGGTGGTGTCATTGGTTAAGATGGGGCATTCTTTGGAATTCTTATTGAGGTGAAGGTAGCAAGATGTGGACAGTAAATGGTTGTGGGGCTGACAAAAGAGGACACAGTAAAAAATTAGTGCCTAAACCTGGAATGAGGGAAGGGAACAATAGAATGCAGGTTAGCTTACCTATCCCTCTCATTGTTCTGAATTCAACGGGTTACCTCCAATTTTGCTGATATCAACGCTCAAGAGAAGCCTGAACCACTATGCGCTATCATTAACTTTTTACGGCAAATCCTCTTCACTACAGCTCCCTTAACAATGAAATTTATTACTTTATAGCATTAGAGCAGCATCACTATGAACAAGGACTATATAAAACCGACTCTGGTGGGACTCGAACCCACAACCTTTGAATTACTACACCAGCTAGAAGTCCAATGCGCTATCCATTGCGCCACAGAGCCCTCTCTGAGGATGTTGTCAGAGGACCTTGCCTGAGGAACTATCCAAGTCGTAGCAAATCAACACATCCGAATACTGGTCGCTACTAAATAATAGGGATGAGCTCAAGATCTGGTCCAGATACAGTTTAAGATTGAAATCTACCTGCTTGGGCATGTGCCTTAGTGCTAGATCTTTTGATCTTTAGGTGGGAACCGAAGCTCATGTTAAGTAGCAGTATTTGTACCGTTGATGAGTTGCTGGAGAAAGGAAAAGCTCAGCTATTAGGTAATGGCAGGAAAGACTTCTCTGAAGAGATGAGTTTCCAGAGATCACCTGAGGCATACATAGTGGGAAATAGCCATATAGATTGGAGTAGGGAATTTGAGAGGATGGGAGAGCCCCTGGGGAAATTCCAGAGGCCAGCATGGGAGGAAGTGTTGAGGGAGCTAGCAAACAGGAGTTCTTGGAAGGAGAGAAAAGAGTAGGGAGTTGCAATAGTCAAGGCGAGAGATATCAAGAGAGTGAAGTGGACGTTTGGTGGTGTCATTGGTTAAGATGGGGCATTCTTTGGAATTCTTATTGAGGTGAAGGTAGCAAGATGTGGACAGTAAATGGTTGTGGGGCTGACAAAAGAGGACACAGTAAAAAATTAGTGCCTAAACCTGGAATGAGGGAAGGGAACAATAGAATGCAGGTTAGCTTACCTATCCCTCTCATTGTTCTGAATTCAACGGGGTACCTCCAATTTTGCTGATATCAACGCTCAAGAGAAGCCTGAACCACTATGCGCTATCATTAACTTTTTACGGCAAATCCTCTTCACTACAGCTCCCTTATGAATGGAATCCATTACTTTATAGCATTAGAGCAGCATCACTATGAACAAGAACTATATAAAACCGACTCTGGTGGGACTCGAACCCACAACCTTTGAATTACTACACCAGCTAGAAGTCCAATGCGCTATCCATTGCGCCACAGAGCCCTCTCTGAGGATGCTGTCAGAGGACCTTGCCTGAGGAACTATCCAAGTCATAGCAAATAAACACATCCGAATACTGGTCGCTACTAAATAATAGGGATGAGCTCAAGATCTGGTCCAGATACAGTTTAAGATTGAAATCTACCTGCTTGGGCATGTGCCTTAGTGCTAGATCTTTTGATCTTTAGGTGGGAACCGAAGCTCATGTTAAGTAGCAGTATTTGTACCGTTGATGAGTTGCTGGAGAAAGGAAAAGCTCAGCTATTAGGTAATGGCAGGAAAGACTTCCCTGAAGAGATGAGTTTCCAGAGATCACCTGAGGCATACATAGTGGGAAATAGCCATATAGATTGGAGTAGGGAATTTGAGAGGATGGGAGAGCCCCTGGGGAAATCCCAGAGGCCAGCATGGGAGGAAGTGTTGAGGGAGCTAGCAAACAGGAGTTCTTGGAAGGAGAGAAAAGAGTAGGGAGTTGCAATAGTCAAGGCGAGAGATATCAAGAGAGTGAAGTGGACGTTTGGTGGTGTCATTGGTTAAGATGGGGCATTCTTTGGAATTCTTATTGAGGTGAAGGTAGCAAGATGTGGACAGTAAATGGTTGTGGGGCTGACAAAAGAGGACACAGTAAAAAATTAGTGCCTAAACCTGGAATGAGGGAAGGGAACAATAGAATGCAGGTTAGCTTACCTATCCCTCTCATTGTTCTGAATTCAAGGGGGTACCTCCAATTTTGCTGATATCAACGCTCAAGAGAAGCCTGAACCACTATGCGCTATCATTAACTTTTTACGGCAAATCCTCTTCACTACAGCTCCCTTATGAATGGAATCCATTACTTTATAGCATTAGAGCAGCATCACTATGAACAAGGACTATATAAAAACGACTCTGGTGGGACTCGAACCCACAACCTTTGAATTACGACACCAGCTAGAAGTCCAATGCGCTATCCATTGCGCCACAGAGCCCTCTCTGAGGATGTTGTCAGAGGACCTTGCCTGAGGAACTATCCAAGTCGTAGCAAATAAACACATCCGAATACCGGTCGCTACTAAATAATAGGGATGAGCTCAAGATCTGGTCCAGATACAGTTTAAGATTGAAATCTACCTGCTTGGGCATGTGCCTTAGTGCTAGATCTTTTGATCTTTAGGTGGGAACCGAAGCTCATGTTAAGTAGCAGTATTTGTACCGTTGATGAGTTGCTGGAGAATGGAAAAGCTCAGCTATTAGGTAATGGCAGGAAAGACTTCCCTGAAGAGATGAGTTTCCAGAGATCACCTGAGGCATACATAGTGGGAAATAGCCATATAGATTGGAGTAGGGAATTTGAGAGGATGGGAGAGCCCCTGGGGAAATCCCAGAGGCCAGCATGGGAGGAAGTGTTGAGGGAGCTAGCAAACAGGAGTTCTTGGAAGGAGAGAAAAGAGTAGGGAGTTGCAATAGTCAAGGCGAGAGATATCAAGAGAGTGAAGTGGACGTTTGGTGGTGTCATTGGTTAAGATGGGGCATTCTTTGGAATTCTTATTGAGGTGAAGGTAGCAAGATGTGGACAGTAAATGGTTGTGGGGCTGACAAAAGAGGACACAGTAAAAAATTAGTGCCTAAACCTGGAATGAGGGAAGGGAACAATAGAATGCAGGTTAGCTTACCTATCCCTCTCATTGTTCTGAATTCAACGGGGTACCTCCAATTTTGCTGATATCAACGCTCAAGAGAAGCCTGAACCACTATGCGCTATCATTAACTTTTTACGGCAAATCCTCTTCACTACAGCTCCCTTATGAATGGAATCCATTACTTTATAGCAGGGATAAGCAATTAGCGGACCTCCAGCTGTTGCAAAACTACAAGTCCCATCATGCCTCTGGGTTCATGCTTGTGGCTGTCAGAGTCTTGCTATGCCTCATGGGAATTGTAGTTCTGCAACATCTGGAGGTCCGCTAATTGCATATCCCTGCTTTATAGCATTAGTGCAGCATCACTATGAACAAGGACTATATAAAACCGACTCTGGTGGGACTCGAACCCACAACCTTTGAATTACTACACCAGCTAGAAGTCCAATGCGCTATCCATTGCGCCACAGAGCCCTCTCTGAGGATGTTGTCAGAGGACCTTGCCTGAGGAACTATCCAAGTCGTAGCAAATAAACACATCCGAATACTGGTCGCTACTAAATAATAGGGATGAGCTCAAGATCTGGTCCAGATACAGTTTAAGATTGAAATCTACCTGCTTGGGCATGTGCCTTAGTGCTAGATCTTTTGATCTTTAGGTGGGAACCGAAGCTCATGTTAAGTAGCAGTATTTGTACCGTTGATGAGTTGCTGGAGAAAGGAAAAGCTCAGCTATTAGGTAATGGCAGGAAAGACTTCCCTGAAGAGATGAGTTTCCAGAGATCACCTGAGGCATACATAGTGGGAAATAGCCATATAGATTGGAGTAGGGAATTTGAGAGGATGGGAGAGCCCCTGGGGAAATCCCAGAGGCCAGCATGGGAGGAAGTGTTGAGGGAGCTAGCAAACAGGAGTTCTTGGAAGGAGAGAAAAGAGTAGGGAGTTGCAATAGTCAAGGCGAGAGATATCAAGAGAGTGAAGTGGACGTTTGGTGGTGTCATTGGTTAAGATGGGGCATTCTTTGGAATTCTTATTGAGGTGAAGGTAGCAAGATGTGGACAGTAAATGGTTGTGGGGCTGACAAAAGAGGACACAGTAAAAAATTAGTGCCTAAACCTGGAATGAGGGAAGGGAACAATAGAATGCAGGTTAGCTTACCTATCCCTCTCATTGTTCTGAATTCAACGGGGTACCTCCAATTTTGCTGATATCAACGCTCAAGAGAAGCCTGAACCACTATGCGCTATCATTAACTTTTTACGGCAAATCCTCTTCACTACAGCTCCCTTATGAATGGAATCCATTACTTTATAGCATTAGAGCAGCATCACTATGAACAAGGACTATATAAAACCGACTCTGGTGGGACTCGAACCCACAACCTTTGAATTACTACACCAGCTAGAAGTCCAATGCGCTATCCATTGCGCCACAGAGGCCCTCTCTGAGGATGTTGTCAGAGGACCTTGCCTGAGGAACTATCCAAGTCGTAGCAAATAAACACATCCGAATACTGGTCGCTACTAAATAATAGGGATGAGCTCAAGATCTGGTCCAGATACAGTTTAAGATTGAAATCTACCTGCTTGGGCATGTGCCTTAGTGCTAGATCTTTTGATCTTTAGGTGGGAACCGAAGCTCATGTTAAGTAGCAGTATTTGTACCGTTGATGAGTTGCTGGAGAAAGGAAAAGCTCAGCTATTAGGTAATGGCAGGAAAGACTTCCCTGAAGAGATGAGTTTCCAGAGATCACCTGAGGCATACATAGTGGGAAATAGCCATATAGATTGGAGTAGGGAATTTGAGAGGATGGGAGAGCCCCTGGGGAAATCCCAGAGGCCAGCATGGGAGGAAGTGTTGAGGGAGCTAGCAAACAGGAGTTCTTGGAAGGAGAGAAAAGAGTAGGGAGTTGCAATAGTCAAGGCGAGAGATATCAAGAGAGTGAAGTGGACGTTTGGTGGTGTCATTGGTTAAGATGGGGCATTCTTTGGAATTCTTATTGAGGTGAAGGTAGCAAGATGTGGACAGTAAATGGTTGTGGGGCTGACAAAAGAGGACACAGTAAAAAATTAGTGCCTAAACCTGGAATGAGGGAAGGGAACAATAGAATGCAGGTTAGCTTACCTATCCCTCTCATTGTTCTGAATTCAACGGGGTACCTCCAATTTTGCTGATATCAACGCTCAAGAGAAGCCTGAACCACTATGCGCTATCATTAACTTTTTACGGCAAATCCTCTTCACTACAGCTCCCTTATGAATGGAATCCATTACTTTATAGCATTAGAGCAGCATCACTATGAACAAGAACTATATAAAACCGACTCTGGTGGGACTCGAACCCACAACCTTTGAATTACTACACCAGCTAGAAGTCCAATGCGCTATCCATTGCGCCACAGAGCCCTCTCTGAGGATGTTGTCAGAGGACCTTGCCTGAGGAACTATCCAAGTCGTAGCAAATAAACACATCCGAATACTGGTCGCTACTAAATAATAGGGATGAGCTCAAGATCTGGTCCAGATACAGTTTAAGATTGAAATCTACCTGCTTGGGCATGTGCCTTAGTGCTAGATCTTTTGATCTTTAGGTGGGAACCGAAGCTCATGTTAAGTAGCAGTATTTGTACCGTTGATGAGTTGCTGGAGAAAGGAAAAGCTCAGCTATTAGGTAATGGCAGGAAAGACTTCCCTGAAGAGATGAGTTTCCAGAGATCACCTGAGGCATACATAGTGGGAAATAGCCATATAGATTGGAGTAGGGAATTTGAGAGGATGGGAGAGCCCCTGGGGAAATCCCAGAGGCCAGCATGGGAGGAAGTGTTGAGGGAGCTAGCAAACAGGAGTTCTTGGAAGGAGAGAAAAGAGTAGGGAGTTGCAATAGTCAAGGCGAGAGATATCAAGAGAGTGAAGTGGACGTTTGGTGGTGTCATTGGTTAAGATGGGGCATTCTTTGGAATTCTTATTGAGGTGAAGGTAGCAAGATGTGGACAGTAAATGGTTGTGGGGCTGACAAAAGAGGACACAGTAAAAAATTAGTGCCTAAACCTGGAATGAGGGAAGGGAACAATAGAATGCAGGTTAGCTTACCTATCCCTCTCATTGTTCTGAATTCAAAGGGGTACCTCCAATTTTGCTGATATCAACGCTCAAGAGAAGCCTGAACCACTATGCGCTATCATTAACTTTTTACGGCAAATCCTCTTCACTACAGCTCCCTTATGAATGGAATCCATTACTTTATAGCATTAGAGCAGCATCACTATGAACAAGAACTATATAAAACCGACTCTGGTGGGACTCGAACCCACAACCTTTGAATTACTACACCAGCTAGAAGTCCAATGCACTATCCATTGCGCCACAGAGCCCTCTCTGAGGATGTTGTCAGAGGACCTTGCCTGAGGAACTATCCAAGTCGTAGCAAATAAACACATCCGAATACTGGTCGCTACTAAATAATAGGGATGAGCTCAAGATCTGGTCCAGATACAGTTTAAGATTGAAATCTACCTGCTTGGGCATGTGCCTTAGTGCTAGATCTTTTGATCTTTAGGTGGGAACCGAAGCTCATGTTAAGTAGCAGTATTTGTACCGTTGATGAGTTGCTGGAGAAAGGAAAAGCTCAGCTATTAGGTAATGGCAGGAAAGACTTCCCTGAAGAGATGAGTTTCCAGAGATCACCTGAGGCATACATAGTGGGAAATAGCCATATAGATTGGAGTAGGGAATTTGAGAGGATGGGAGAGCCCCTGGGGAAATCCCAGAGGCCAGCATGGGAGGAAGTGTTGAGGGAGCTAGCAAACAGGAGTTCTTGGAAGGAGAGAAAAGAGTAGGGAGTTGCAATAGTCAAGGCGAGAGATATCAAGAGAGTGAAGTGGACGTTTGGTGGGGTCATTGGTTAAGATGGGGCATTCTTTGGAATTCTTATTGAGGTGAAGGTAGCAAGATGTGGACAGTAAATGGTTGTGGGGCTGACAAAAGAGGACACAGTAAAAAATTAGTGCCTAAACCTGGAATGAGGGAAGGGAACAATAGAATGCAGGTTAGCTTACCTATCCCTCTCATTGTTCTGAATTCAACGGGTTACCTCCAATTTTGCTGATATCAACGCTCAAGAGAAGCCTGAACCACTATGCGCTATCATTAACTTTTTACGGCAAATCCTCTTCACTACAGCTCCCTTATGAATGGAATCCATTACTTTATAGCATTAGAGCAGCATCACTATGAACAAGGACTATATAAAACCGACTCTGGTGGGACTCGAACCCACAACCTTTGAATTACTACACCAGCTAGAAGTCCAATGCGCTATCCATTGCGCCACAGAGCCCTCTCTGAGGATGTTGTCAGAGGACCTTGCCTGAGGAACTATCCAAGTCGTAGCAAATAAACACATCCGAATACTGGTCGCTACTAAATAATAGGGATGAGCTCAAGATCTGGTCCAGATACAGTTTAAGATTGAAATCTACCTGCTTGGGCATGTGCCTTAGTGCTAGATCTTTTGATCTTTAGGTGGGAACCGAAGCTCATGTTAAGTAGCAGTATTTGTACCGTTGATGAGTTGCTGGAGAAAGGAAAAGCTCAGCTATTAGGTAATGGCAGGAAAGACTTCCCTGAAGAGATGAGTTTCCAGAGATCACCTGAGGCATACATAGTGGGAAATAGCCATATAGATTGGAGTAGGGAATTTGAGAGGATGGGAGAGCCCCTGGGGAAATCCCAGAGGCCAGCATGGGAGGAAGTGTTGAGGGAGCTAGCAAACAGGAGTTCTTGGAAGGAGAGAAAAGAGTAGGGAGTTGCAATAGTCAAGGCGAGAGATATCAAGAGAGTGAAGTGGACGTTTGGTGGTGTCATTGGTTAAGATGGGGCATTCTTTGGAATTCTTATTGAGGTGAAGGTAGCAAGATGTGGACAGTAAATGGTTGTGGGGCTGACAAAAGAGGACACAGTAAAAAATTAGTGCCTAAACCTGGAATGAGGGAAGGGAACAATAGAATGCAGGTTAGCTTACCTATCCCTCTCATTGTTCTGAATTCAACGGGGTACCTCCAATTTTGCTGATATCAACGCTCAAGAGAAGCCTGAACCACTATGCGCTATCATTAACTTTTTACGGCAAATCCTCTTCACTACAGCTCCTTATGAATGGAATCCATTACTTTATAGCATTAGAGCAGCATCACTATGAACAAGGACTATATAAAACCGACTCTGGTGGGACTCGAACCCACAACCTTTGAATTACTACACCAGCTAGAAGTCCAATGCGCTATCCATTGCGCCACAGAGCCCTCTCTGAGGATGTTGTCAGAGGACCTTGCCTGAGGAACTATCCAAGTCGTAGCAAATAAACACATCCGAATACTGGTCGCTACTAAATAATAGGGATGAGCTCAAGATCTGGTCCAGATACAGTTTAAGATTGAAATCTACCTGCTTGGGCATGTGCCTTAGTGCTAGATCTTTTGATCTTTAGGTGGGAACCGAAGCTCATGTTAAGTAGCAGTATTTGTACCGTTGATGAGTTGCTGGAGAAAGGAAAAGCTCAGCTATTAGGTAATGGCAGGAAAGACTTCCCTGAAGAGATGAGTTTCCAGAGATCACCTGAGGCATACATAGTGGGAAATAGCCATATAGATTGTGAAGGGGTTAAGTACTATCACGATCGGTCCCCATTGTTCCTCATAACACAGACAGCGCCGGAAATCACTTCTGAACCCAGAAATTGCACACTGAGACGAGTTCAGGGAAATGATCTAATGGTATATCTTTATTCATGGCTTTTATAATATTCTACAAGTAATAAGATAACAGAAGAAATTAACCTGGTCATACATCAGGTGGAAGTACTAATATGGTCTTAGCATCTTATGGTACAACAACAAGTTTATCAGCAGACATGTTCTCATAACAATACATTGAAATGCGTCTTTAACACAGAACTCTGTCTGTATACGCCAAAACATAAGATAAGCGTTAAAGGTCGAATAACAAGCTATGTTCTATAAACAAATGGTTACTTAGAACAGGCTAAAACAGAGAGAGAGAATAATAATGTCTTGACGAGATGAATATAAGATGGATACTTATTCCTAAGATGGAGTCACAGTGGCTCACATCCTTTCAATCGTCTCTTTGATTCATGAAATGAATCATAAATATACATGGTGACCCATCTTATATACACATATGGGGTGATACACCTGTAGTGCCCCCTTACTTTCAGTATGGGCACTACGCTAAATTAGTGGGAAAAGGGGAGAGCTTATTCAGCTCTCATTCACAATTTGCTAAATTTTGGGCCGCTGTCATCTCAGAACTGTCCTGTAGGTCAGTCTGCGTTCCAGGGGTGTGTTACCACTCCCGGGCGGCAGTTGGTGCTAGAGGGGTTCTGGCGGACTCACCTTCCCCAGCAGCCAGAGGAGTGGTTCCTCTCACAAGGTATGCTGGAGGAGGTCATATCCGGGGCAGCAGCCTTGGCTTGAGGCCTTCTTCTTCCGCGGGGTTCGAGTTCCAGGTACGGTCCCCACATTCAGGGTGTGCGTATCCCTGGACCTCGCCGCTGTGGCCTACCCAGCCAAAGTTGCGCATCATGCAGAGCTCCATCCGGACATAAAGAGGGGTCCCAGTGACTAGCTGGGGCCTGAACCTCTCCAAAGAGGATCCTAAGCTGAGAGCTGCACGGTGGGGGATCGGCTTCTGCGGGGTAGCGCTGCACACCTAGTAATACAGAGAATTACAACTTATACATGATTTTTAATAACCACAAGTCCCAAGTCCCGCCACACCTCTGAAGGGGAGCGATGACTCGCAGTCCAAGGACCGCGGCTATGGGACGCTCTACTCACAGATATTTGGATGGACGTAAACCATCGGGCCTTCAGAAAAAACCTAAGATACATCTACTGTGAAACACGGCTAGACGATGATATTTGATACAGCGTCTCGAGGTGTTTCAGTATACATTCAAAGCGCTGTACAAGTCACTCATTTGGAGTGTCTTTAGAAACTCACTTGAACACATTTATAAGCTTCCAGATACATTGCATAAGGCACTAGATCCTTGGGGGGCGCGAGGCCCCCTTTCCATTTATACAATTATGGCCCTGAGATTAAGAGTCTCATGCTCTACCGACTGAGCTTATACAACATTAAAAACATAAGTAAAGTATTACTGCAAAGATTAGGATCACTATTTCTATATGAGCACGATATCCTTAAACTAGGAGAAAAATACCACCAACTCCAGACCCATCCGCCCAAATCTTCAAATCTCTCTCTGTGGCATGTGTCTGGAGATTTAATAACTATCTAGCAGTGCCACTGTACCCATAGTACTAGTACTGGCATTTGGGTATGTGCTGGCTGCTCTAATAGCTGATTTTGCACTGTACAATGTACTCTAAAAAAAACAGAAAAAACTACAAAAAGAACCCTTGTGTATATCAGGAAAAAACAGTGAAAGTCATAAATGACCTGGTACAAATGTCCCGCTGAGCAATGTATATATAGTCATGCTGTGACACTACCTTACCCTGTTCTCCTGCTCAATCCCAAAAAGGCATTATCAGTCCTAGCCTTTGGAATAACTCTGTATCTGCCCAAACTTTGAGCAGACAGGTGTTGACAATTTAGGTAATATTTATAGTTGGTCCGCCCAGGGTAAATGATGTTCCCATCCCCTACCACCATCGCTCAGGAGGTACACCTGGGACCTGAAACACTTCTGGAAAAGGAACTCCTCAGGGCAAAGCTTTCCACCACGTTCTTTTTGGTGAGGACACCTGCCATAATCCTACAATTGCCCCCTGCATTACAAACATAACGAGGAGGCCAAATCTGGGTGCTACAACCACAGTACTATTCAGATACCTCCACTCGGGCACCCGGATATATTTCTGATACTTCCGGAAGAGAGGTTCAGCCCCTGGTGACACCTTTGGTAGCAGGTAAAACAAGAAGTGATATATTATAAAACCAACTGTGGTGAATTTTACCCTTTTAGACTATGTCCATTCACCAGGGCAGCCATAACTGCTTGTGACTAAAGACACATTCCGTGTGTCAGGCTTCAGGGTTGTGGAGGGGCCAGCCTAGTGGGGGTTGTGGCAGCATCAGGGGTGACGTGGAGGGGCCAGAGAAGCTGACAGACATAAGAGATATTCTGAAGATGCCCCCTGCGGACCACTTGTTCTTCTCGTCCTGGGGTCCTTTAAAAGTCGTTATTTTTCCCAGCTATACTGGGCCAGAACTAGGTGGAATCTGTGAGTTTGCACAGAACCATCAAGTGTCCAGGGCTGTTATGCAGCATCCTTAGCCGCCTGGCATGGCTACTGAAAGCTGGGCCCGGTCTGTTCCCACCGTAGAGGCTAGGGGCTAGAGGCTAGGGCCTGCGCTTCCACATGTGAGCCTCAAAAGCTAGGATGGCTACCTCAGCAAGAACCTAAAGCTGAAAACAGCCAATCAATCTAACTTATTGCTTGATTGATTTACCTGCCAAAGTAAAACAACTTCTGGCCCTTTTGGTGAGACCAAAAGAACCCCTCTCTCTCTCTGTATACAAACATATCCACTGACCTCAAGTAAAGGATCCAATGACTCTGAATACAGAGTGTCCTTCTGGGTGTAAACTCCACCCGTCCTTACAACCGGCCTCCAACGAGTAACTACATACTGTAGCAGGGCTGATCTATGTGTAGGTGTGTCTCTCAGGTGGGCTTGCAAATGTGGTCTGGAGCATAATTGCATAGACCCCAAAGGTACATAACCCGGAGGATATTATCCACCAGGTTAGTCATCAGCCGTGAAGGATACATTTCCAGAAGATTCCCACAAGGGAATATGTCCTCGTCCACCAGGACGCTAAAACACATTTGCTGAACCCATCACTATGATGTGAAATGGTATATGGCAGTGGTATGGCACATCAGATAAGACTGGTGCTCCAAGTACTATTAAACTATTAATTTCCCTCAAGTCCTGCAGCTACAGGGTTTATAGAGGTGTTCTGTTCTGGGATATTCAGTTATCCCCTTTTTTTTTTTTTTTTTTTTATTATTATGCCACAGAACAGGGCTATGTACAGCATCACTACATTTACTCAGCTAATACACAGATTTAAACTCAATAAGCATTTAAAATGTTATGCTCCTCAACGGCTGTGCTTACAAAAACCTTCGTGATTTTCGGCCAAATGCCAAATGACAATATTTTGCACAGAGATACCCTGATATGTGGCTGTTAATGTGCAAAAATCAGTTTTTCAAAATAAACCCCTAGTCAAGAAAAAAATACCTTGCTGGACAGATATACAATCAGTTCCTTCTGCCTCATTTCCTTGTCCCCTATCTCATTTATGTGTCCTGTTTCTGTCAGGAATGGTAGAGGGGGGCAAGGGAAAAAGAGGGGGGGGGACTCTATATCCCTGGCCTCTTGTGATAGCTTGTCTACCTCCTTTCTATGTTGGGTGATAATTTCACAATAATCCGGGATCTCAACGGATGTATTATGAACCCAAGTGCAACACTCATAGCCCCTAGTGACATTACCTAGGCCCGTGAGTGCAGCACTTATGCTTTTAACGGCCAGGAATTCTAATTGCTCCTGATTGCTCTAGTTTCTATATTTAATTTGGAAATATCATCAGGATTTTCCTTCAGTACATCATCAATAATACTCATGTAATCATTGTGCCTCTTCATTCAACCTATTTCCCAATTTGTACTAGAAGGGAACCAGACCCAGGCCATATTATTAATACATTTTGAGAGGATACCTGGGGTACAAACTAGTTTTAAGAAGGTGTCCTCTCTTTCTATCACCTAATATCCCTCTCTACTGGGACCATGGCCGCTGACTAACACCATCACTGGGATTCTAAAATAAGGATAATATAGATAATATCCTTGCAACAGATGTATGTATAATCAAAGGTTTAAAGGCAACCTTTGAAAAATTCTCCTTAGCTCATAAGAGAGACCGGAGAATGTCATACCTCACAACAATTGGCCTACTATAGAGGTGGGTTGGCGCCTAGGAATAAAGGGTCTGGGGTACAGAAGAAGGAGCTATACCGCGATGCTACTGGAAGTGCAGCATGTTGGCAAGTCATAGACTTCTTGTGGAACTACCTAACTTAAAGCACAAACCTTTAAATCTATCAATGGCCTGGGTTGTCTACTCAAAGCATTGCTGTTTAACCACTAACATGTATGTTGGTCTGAGATTGTTCATAAAAGTTTGGATCATCAGACTGTGCCATCTAACACACCCTCCCCTGTCTTTTGTCTACAGGCGACTGAAATGTCAGTAACGTGGAGTTAAGTTCAGGGGTGTGATAGAAAGAGGTGCTGTGGGAGAAGTTTAAGATAACTTGTGAAGGTGTCTGTCATTGAGAAGTTAAGGGCAGTGTGTTGACAGGCTTGGACCCCTCTTGTGGAGTTCCCTAACTTAAAACACCAATCTGGTGCATGACTCCTACCTGTGATCTGGAAAATAAGAGTATTATCAGAGTATTTCCTAGTAACACTTGTAAGGTGTACGTGGGGTGTACCTTTTAAGAGAGGAGTGAAATTCAAAGGTACGGCTATCAGGGGAATTCTACTGGACCCAGGGTGCAGCTTTCTTGTGACATCAGTAAGACAAACAAGTGGGGTACCATTTTAGAGGAGTAGCCTTAAAAAAAGGAATTTTAGTGGTACCCCTGGATTTTACTACCTATCCAACATTTGTAATATGATTTCCTACCATAAGCATATTTAAACTTAAACTTTAAAAATAACATTTTGTCGGTAAAACCTTCACCGATTTTCTGTCTTCATTCTAGCATGGCTTTCAGCATGGCTAGAGTTAGTTCTTTACCCACAGATGTCTTTCATGACACCTAAATCTTCTGGGTGATATATACAGTTAGTTATAATCCACGTTGGGGGAACACTGGAAGCATGGTCACCCCCAAGAGTGTCCAAGGTTTCTCAGGACCTGGAGCAGAAAACAAAGTCTTTTTGCTGTATTCGCTTTTCGAGGATTTATAACACCTGCTTCACCTCCTGTCTAAAACTCTATTAACATTTGCTTCACCTCTTATGTCCGCAACTGAAGCTTTTAGCTGTGTCTTGCCTTGCTTCGCACAATCCACTTTGACCCTTTTTTTTCGACTGGCATGGATCCAGGCTTGGCAATTCTCCAACAAACAAAGGTTAGGATTTCACCACTAGGATGGCTGTCCGGATCACCGGGACTTCTAGTGGTAGGAGGTCCAAAGGGATGTGTTGGTTTCTGTGAACAGAAAGAAGAGATGTGCGAGCAACATTTCCTTCAACTTGGACTCAATTATCCTTGACATTTTTCCCTCCCTTATCCGATCAAGATCTTCTAAGATTAGGGGTGTCCTGGCCCTTCCCATAAGAATCTCAAATGGAAACTACCCTGTGGCTTTACCAGGACATTCTGAGAACTACTAGCAACATTTTATTACATTTATGGAATATTTGCAATGGACACCCTTACCCAGGAATGATTTCCTGCGTGAGTATATCTCTTGTGGATTCGAATGTTTCCACTCATCCACGATGATTAAAATGTATTCTTGCTCTGTCCCTTTCTTTGGCATGTGGGTAAAAATGATTCCAAAGAAAGGAGATTTAGAAGCAAAAACCAAAAGAATTCTGTATGGGAGAATACTGGCTAAATAGCATCCACCTGGATATCAGCTAAACAATGTGTTCATCCGGGCAAT
Source organism: Rana temporaria (assembly GCF_905171775.1). NCBI lineage: Eukaryota > Metazoa > Chordata > Amphibia > Anura > Ranidae > Rana > Rana temporaria. The sequence goes on along the minus strand of NC_053489.1, from coordinate 560,856,905 downwards.
AGAGTGAAGAAACAAATGCTCAGCAAGAAATGGAACATTACTTTGAAAAGTGTGCCATCTCAAAAATGGAATGCAAGGTTTACAAAAAACGAGTGCTCCCGTCTGAGCCTGCGTGGGTTTTGAACCGACGCTTTTCCATACTAAACATCGGTTTTGGACCGAAGGAAAACAGACCGATAGCCTATACACACGAACACATCCATGATGACTGCTGCTGGTATGTGAGTGAAATTCATTCATAGACGAATGAAAGGTGTAGTACGGGATACAGGGGAGGTGTCCATATTTCACCCTGTGTGGTATGTTTGGATTATTCCCGATATATGTGATGTACTGTGACACATATAAATATATATTTAACGAGCAGGTTTGCGATATAGCCAACCTCTATGACCTACCCCATGGTAGGTGCATGCGGGGATGCATGGACCAGCTGCGGGGACTATCTTCCCCTCTTTCAAAAAAACTATTAAGTTTATGTATAAAAAGCAGGTTGTGGGGAGATATGTGAAAAAGGAAAAAGGTACAGCGGGGAGATATATTCTGCGTGATATATCTGCGTGTTTGTCTGCGTGCTTGCTCCGGGGGCTCTATATGGGTTGTGGCTGGCACCTGAGGGCTAGGGGAACTGGAGGAATCTTGCCAGAAACTTGGCATCCTTTTAGGTTGGGTCCGAAGACAGAATTTCTTCTGCTTCAACCCTGAACTCATGTTAAAACCAGTGCTTTGCTATGTTCAACCCATCTTCTTCCACAAAAAAAAAGGCAAACAACTCTATATACATATATACAATGTATCATAGTACCTTATGTGCCATAAACAATACAAATAATAAATGCACAAATTCCCTTTGATATTCTGGCACACTCAACCCAATTTCTTAATTCATTCCAAACTCCTCCTTCCCTTCACAAGTACGGAAGGAGGGGTGAGGAGGCGATGATATTTGAGGCGATTCACTGCGGAACCTCACTCATAAACAATACTTTTTCAAATGCTTTGTTTCTGTCAGCCAACGGACCCCAGACACTGATTGACTACTTAACCGCTGTCAACAAAAATAGAATGGCAATTAACCGTTTGCCACCGCGGCCGCTTTTCTGTAAACAGAGGGTTTCACCCGTCTTTTTGGTCTGGGGGTCCATTGACCCTTAACATCAGCATTTGCAATTTTACATATTTTACTCACAGTGTGATTTACTCATAGAACACCTTTGTTCGTAGAGGTACAAGACTCTCATGTACCCTCACATAATTACAAACAATCACTTTATATACAATATCACCTTTACACAAATACACAAATACCGATTATTTTACATTTGTCACATGACAGAAAAGAACAGGGACAGAGGTCTGATTTTTCCCTCAGTTCTTCCCAACTGCTTTAGGCCTAACAAAAGAAATAGCATTTCCTTTGAACCGTAAACAGCTCCCCTCTGTCATCCGCAAACTATATACAACCAGGGCGTCTTAGTGTTATTTACAATATCTTAGTAACAGAGCTACGAGGTCAAAACTGTCTTTGTTTAATGTTTTCCCAGTAAAAACTGTAAACTCCCAGAGTTATGCGTTTTCCAAAAACGCTTTGTGTTTCCAAAACACTTTATTTTACTATCTGACCTCTGTCTAAATTACACAGATGGTCGCAAAGATTCGTCTTTTTGCTGGGTTTGACCTGTAGATCACCCTTTACTAGACAGCTTTACCTTAAAAATGCAGAAGGGGGTGTAACTTGTAAGTCTGATTCCCCTTCTGCCCCCCTTACTGGTCCCTTGTCAGTGTCCATAGCTACTCCAGGAATATCCCTTTCTGCTAACGGGGGCTGGGTATTTAGAGTCCCCATAGGGACGGTCTGTGCACTATCTTGCTTTGCAGCTGATAACTGCGCAGCGGGCTTCTGTGCCAAATTTTTTGTCACGGGCTGAGCTTGGTATACTGCTGCAGCCGAAAATCCCTTATCTGACACTGTTAGCGTGGGGTAAAAACATTTCACATCCTCTTGTGGGGGTGGCTTTCCCATTATTTGTGAAATGTCACAGGGGTCCAGGTGATACAGTGACCGGGGGCAAACTAAAAGATTGTTTCCCCCCCTTTCTACCTGACCCCGGAGTCCTTCAACAGTTAACCCTTCCTTGAAAACAATTGGCACATGTAGGTTTAACCTCAGCACCTGGACTCTGGGTTTACCATTGCGAAATAACTGACCCTTTCCCATCCTTGACCGATAGCCACCTGGCATGCTTGCTAATAAGTATGTGTGGCTGCCGCAATAACAAAACAATACACCCACAACACATTCAGAACATCTGCGAGACATTAATAATGTTCTTATACTCTAGAATATGTCTGATTTACTGTAATATCAAACCAATAGTCTACTTACATTATCCTGGGCACTTAACAGGCACTAAACAATATTCTTATTACTTCTATACAGGAGTATACTTATACAAGACCTCAAAAATGTAGGGGTGCAGACTGGCGCTGACTGACTTTAGACAGTCCCAGAGTGTTTGTTCGGGCGGCTCCTGTTTGCGGGAGTTTTAATATAAACCGTCAAAACAGAGAATGAACTCCTGCAAATGGCCCAGAGTTTGCCCCATGAACTCTTGTGGCACAGGGAAATGGCAATTAACTTTATACCACAACTGGTTGTTGCAATAGCGTTTTGGGCGGGCTGATGTAACAGATAAATGGTGTAAGTTATATGGTGTCTCACTAATATATCTGATAATGTGGAAGTTATGGCTAGGTCCTGTATGTTTCAGTAATATTCCACTCCTACAATATTCACAGAGTATATTATGGAACGACATCTACGTTTTGTATCACAAACAAAATTATCTTATTACTCTATGCGATAGAAAGATAAGCAAAGTAACCTGAGTTATCGGAACAACGTGCCAATCTATTTTGTGTATACACCTTAAAATTTATAGTCACCCTGGACTTTGATGCGTTAACGCTCTATGTGTTTCCAAAACACTTCATGCGTTTTCCAAAAACGCTTTGTGTTTCCAAAACACTTCCTTAGTCACCTAGGACTATGCAAAGACTTTCTAAAAGTCTTATTTGTGTGTGTTTCCAAAACACACCGTACTCCCTTTCCCACACAGATTTAAAAACTTCACATAATCGCGAGCAATATGTCAAGGTAAGGTAAAAATAAATTTAAACACGTACCTTGAATATTGCCGCCATCATGCTGCCGATACTACGCCAGTTGAAGGGGTTAAGTACTATCACGATCGGTCCCCATTGTTCCTCATAACACAGACAGCGCCGGAAATCACTTCTGAACCCAGAAATTGCACACTGAGACGAGTTCAGGGAAATGATCTAATGGTATATCTTTATTCATGGCTTTTATAATATTCTACAAGTAATAAGATAACAGAAGAAATTAACCTGGTCATACATCAGGTGGAAGTACTAATATGGTCTTAGCATCTTATGGTACAACAACAAGTTTATCAGCAGACATGTTCTCATAACAATACATTGAAATGCGTCTTTAACACAGAACTCTGTCTGTATACGCCAAAACATAAGATAAGCGTTAAAGGTCGAATAACAAGCTATGTTCTATAAACAAATGGTTACTTAGAACAGGCTAAAACAGAGAGAGAGAATAATAATGTCTTGACGAGATGAATATAAGATGGATACTTATTCCTAAGATGGAGTCACAGTGGCTCACATCCTTTCAGATTGGAGTAGGGAATTTGAGAGGATGGGAGAGCCCCTGGGGAAATCCCAGAGGCCAGCATGGGAGGAAGTGTTGAGGGAGCTAGCAAACAGGAGTTCTTGGAAGGAGAGAAAAGAGTAGGGAGTTGCAATAGTCAAGGCGAGAGATATCAAGAGAGTGAAGTGGACGTTTGGTGGTGTCATTGGTTAAGATGGGGCATTCTTTGGAATTCTTATTGAGGTGAAGGTAGCAAGATGTGGACAGTAAATGGTTGTGGGGCTGACAAAAGAGGACACAGTAAAAAATTAGTGCCTAAACCTGGAATGAGGGAAGGGAACAATAGAATGCAGGTTAGCTTACCTATCCCTCTCATTGTTCTGAATTCAACGGGGTACCTCCAATTTTGCTGATATCAACGCTCAAGAGAAGCCTGAACCACTATGCGCTATCATTAACTTTTTACGGCAAATCCTCTTCACTACAGCTCCCTTATGAATGGAATCCATTACTTTATAGCATTAGAGCAGCATCACTATGAACAAGAACTATATAAAACCGACTCTGGTGGGACTCGAACCCACAACCTTTGAATTACTACACCAGCTAGAAGTCCAATGCACTATCCATTGCGCCACAGAGCCCTCTCTGAGGATGTTGTCAGAGGACCTTGCCTGAGGAACTATCCAAGTCGTAGCAAATAAACACATCCGAATACTGGTCGCTACTAAATAATAGGGATGAGCTCAAGATCTGGTCCAGATACAGTTTAAGATTGAAATCTACCTGCTTGGGCATGTGCCTTAGTGCTAGATCTTTTGATCTTTAGGTGGGAACCGAAGCTCATGTTAAGTAGCAGTATTTGTACCGTTGATGAGTTGCTGGAGAAAGGAAAAGCTCAGCTATTAGGTAATGGCAGGAAAGACTTCCCTGAAGAGATGAGTTTCCAGAGATCACCTGAGGCATACATAGTGGGAAATAGCCATATAGATTGGAGTAGGGAATTTGAGAGGATGGGAGAGCCCCTGGGGAAATCCCAGAGGCCAGCATGGGAGGAAGTGTTGAGGGAGCTAGCAAACAGGAGTTCTTGGAAGGAGAGAAAAGAGTAGGGAGTTGCAATAGTCAAGGCGAGAGATATCAAGAGAGTGAAGTGGACGTTTGGTGGTGTCATTGGTTAAGATGGGGCATTCTTTGGAATTCTTATTGAGGTGAAGGTAGCAAGATGTGGACAGTAAATGGTTGTGGGGCTGACAAAAGAGGACACAGTAAAAAATTAGTGCCTAAACCTGGAATGAGGGAAGGGAACAATAGAATGCAGGTTAGCTTACCTATCCCTCTCATTGTTCTGAATTCAACGGGGTACCTCCAATTTTGCTGATATCAACGCTCAAGAGAAGCCTGAACCACTATGCGCTATCATTAACTTTTTACGGCAAATCCTCTTCACTACAGCTCCCTTATGAATGGAATCCATTACTTTATAGCATTAGAGCAGCATCACTATGAACAAGGACTATATAAAACCGACTCTGGTGGGACTCGAACCCACAACCTTTGAATTACTACACCAGCTAGAAGTCCAATGCGCTATCCATTGCGCCACAGAGCCCTCTCTGAGGATGTTGTCAGAGGACCTTGCCTGAGGAACTATCCAAGTCGTAGCAAATAAACACATCCGAATACTGGTCGCTACTAAATAATAGGGATGAGCTCAAGATCTGGTCCAGATACAGTTTAAGATTGAAATCTACCTGCTTGGGCATGTGCCTTAGTGCTAGATCTTTTGATCTTTAGGTGGGAACCGAAGCTCATGTTAAGTAGCAGTATTTGTACCGTTGATGAGTTGCTGGAGAAAGGAAAAGCTCAGCTATTAGGTAATGGCAGGAAAGACTTCTCTGAAGAGATGAGTTTCCAGAGATCACCTGAGGCATACATAGTGGGAAATAGCCATATAGATTGGAGTAGGGAATTTGAGAGGATGGGAGAGCCCCTGGGGAAATCCCAGAGGCCAGCATGGGAGGAAGTGTTGAGGGAGCTAGCAAACAGGAGTTCTTGGAAGGAGAGAAAAGAGTAGGGAGTTGCAATAGTCAAGGCGAGAGATATCAAGAGAGTGAAGTGGACGTTTGGTGGTGTCATTGGTTAAGATGGGGCATTCTTTGGAATTCTTATTGAGGTGAAGGTAGCAAGATGTGGACAGTAAATGGTTGTGGGGCTGACAAAAGAGGACACAGTAAAAAATTAGTGCCTAAACCTGGAATGAGGGAAGGGAACAATAGAATGCAGGTTAGCTTACCTATCCCTCTCATTGTTCTGAATTCAACGGGGTACCTCCAATTTTGCTGATATCAACGCTCAAGAGAAGCCTGAACCACTATGCGCTATCATTAACTTTTTACGGCAAATCCTCTTCACTACAGCTCCCTTATGAATGGAATCCATTACTTTATAGCATTAGAGCAGCATCACTATGAACAAGGACTATATAAAACCGACTCTGGTGGGACTCGAACCCACAACCTTTGAATTACTACACCAGCTAGAAGTCCAATGCGCTATCCATTGCGCCACAGAGCCCTCTCTGAGGATGTTGTCAGAGGACCTTGCCTGAGGAACTATCCAAGTCGTAGCAAATAAACACATCCGAATACTGGTCGCTACTAAATAATAGGGATGAGCTCAAGATCTGGTCCAGATACAGTTTAAGATTGAAATCTACCTGCTTGGGCATGTGCCTTAGTGCTAGATCTTTTGATCTTTAGGTGGGAACCGAAGCTCATGTTAAGTAGCAGTATTTGTACCGTTGATGAGTTGCTGGAGAAAGGAAAAGCTCAGCTATTAGGTAATGGCAGGAAAGACTTCCCTGAAGAGATGAGTTTCCAGAGATCACCTGAGGCATACATAGTGGGAAATAGCCATATAGATTGGAGTAGGGAATTTGAGAGGATGGGAGAGCCCCTGGGGAAATCCCAGAGGCCAGCATGGGAGGAAGTGTTGAGGGAGCTAGCAAACAGGAGTTCTTGGAAGGAGAGAAAAGAGTAGGGAGTTGCAATAGTCAAGGCGAGAGATATCAAGAGAGTGAAGTGGACGTTTGGTGGTGTCATTGGTTAAGATGGGGCATTCTTTGGAATTCTTATTGAGGTGAAGGTAGCAAGATGTGGACAGTAAATGGTTGTGGGGCTGACAAAAGAGGACACAGTAAAAAATTAGTGCCTAAACCTGGAATGAGGGAAGGGAACAATAGAATGCAGGTTAGCTTACCTATCCCTCTCATTGTTCTGAATTCAACGGGGTACCTCCAATTTTGCTGATATCAACGCTCAAGAGAAGCCTGAACCACTATGCGCTATCATTAACTTTTTACGGCAAATCCTCTTCACTACAGCTCCCTTATGAATGGAATCCATTACTTTATAGCATTAGAGCAGCATCACTATGAACAAGAACTATATAAAACCGACTCTGGTGGGACTCGAACCCACAACCTTTGAATTACTACACCAGCTAGAAGTCCAATGCGCTATCCATTGCGCCACAGAGCCCTCTCTGAGGATGTTGTCAGAGGACCTTGCCTGAGGAACTATCCAAGTCGTAGCAAATAAACACATCCGAATACTGGTCGCTACTAAATAATAGGGATGAGCTCAAGATCTGGTCCAGATACAGTTTAAGATTGAAATCTACCTGCTTGGGCATGTGCCTTAGTGCTAGATCTTTTGATCTTTAGGTGGGAACCGAAGCTCATGTTAAGTAGCAGTATTTGTACCGTTGATGAGTTGCTGGAGAAAGGAAAAGCTCAGCTATTAGGTAATGGCAGGAAAGACTTCCCTGAAGAGATGAGTTTCCAGAGATCACCTGAGGCATACATAGTGGGAAATAGCCATATAGATTGGAGTAGGGAATTTGAGAGGATGGGAGAGCCCCTGGGGAAATCCCAGAGGCCAGCATGGGAGGAAGTGTTGAGGGAGCTAGCAAACAGGAGTTCTTGGAAGGAGAGAAAAGAGTAGGGAGTTGCAATAGTCAAGGCGAGAGATATCAAGGGAGTGAAGTGGACGTTTGGTGGTGTCATTGGTTAAGATGGGGCATTCTTTGGAATTCTTATTGAGGTGAAGGTAGCAAGATGTGGACAGTAAATGGTTGTGGGGCTGACAAAAGAGGACACAGTAAAAAATTAGTGCCTAAACCTGGAATGAGGGAAGGGAACAATAGAATGCAGGTTAGCTTACCTATCCCTCTCATTGTTCTGAATTCAACGGGGTACCTCCAATTTTGCTGATATCAACGCTCAAGAGAAGCCTGAACCACTATGCGCTATCATTAACTTTTTACGGCAAATCCTCTTCACTACAGCTCCCTTATGAATGGAATCCATTACTTTATAGCATTAGAGCAGCATCACTATGAACAAGGACTATATAAAACCGACTCTGGTGGGACTCGAACCCACAACCTTTGAATTACTACACCAGCTAGAAGTCCAATGCACTATCCATTGCGCCACAGAGCCCTCTCTGAGGATGTTGTCAGAGGACCTTGCCTGAGGAACTATCCAAGTCGTAGCAAATAAACACATCCGAATACTGGTCGCTACTAAATAATAGGGATGAGCTCAAGATCTGGTCCAGATACAGTTTAAGATTGAAATCTACCTGCTTGGGCATGTGCCTTAGTGCTAGATCTTTTGATCTTTAGGTGGGAACCGAAGCTCATGTTAAGTAGCAGTATTTGTACCGTTGATGAGTTGCTGGAGAAAGGAAAAGCTCAGCTATTAGGTAATGGCAGGAAAGACTTCCCTGAAGAGATGAGTTTCCAGAGATCACCTGAGGCATACATAGTGGGAAATAGCCATATAGATTGGAGTAGGGAATTTGAGAGGATGGGAGAGCCCCTGGGGAAATCCCAGAGGCCAGCATGGGAGGAAGTGTTGAGGGAGCTAGCAAACAGGAGTTCTTGGAAGGAGAGAAAAGAGTAGGGAGTTGCAATAGTCAAGGCGAGAGATATCAAGAGAGTGAAGTGGACGTTTGGTGGTGTCATTGGTTAAGATGGGGCATTCTTTGGAATTCTTATTGAGGTGAAGGTAGCAAGATGTGGACAGTAAATGGTTGTGGGGCTGACAAAAGAGGACACAGTAAAAAATTAGTGCCTAAACCTGGAATGAGGGAAGGGAACAATAGAATGCAGGTTAGCTTACCTATCCCTCTCATTGTTCTGAATTCAACGGGGTACCTCCAATTTTGCTGATATCAACGCTCAAGAGAAGCCTGAACCACTATGCGCTATCATTAACTTTTTACGGCAAATCCTCTTCACTACAGCTCCCTTATGAATGGAATCCATTACTTTATAGCATTAGAGCAGCATCACTATGAACAAGGACTATATAAAACCGACTCTGGTGGGACTCGAACCCACAACCTTTGAATTACTACACCAGCTAGAAGTCCAATGCACTATCCATTGCGCCACAGAGCCCTCTCTGAGGATGTTGTCAGAGGACCTTGCCTGAGGAACTATCCAAGTCGTAGCAAATAAACACATCCGAATACTGGTCGCTACTAAATAATAGGGATGAGCTCAAGATCTGGTCCAGATACAGTTTAAGATTGAAATCTACCTGCTTGGGCATGTGCCTTAGTGCTAGATCTTTTGATCTTTAGGTGGGAACCGAAGCTCATGTTAAGTAGCAGTATTTGTACCGTTGATGAGTTGCTGGAGAAAGGAAAAGCTCAGCTATTAGGTAATGGCAGGAAAGACTTCCCTGAAGAGATGAGTTTCCAGAGATCACCTGAGGCATACATAGTGGGAAATAGCCATATAGATTGGAGTAGGGAATTTGAGAGGATGGGAGAGCCCCTGGGGAAATCCCAGAGGCCAGCATGGGAGGAAGTGTTGAGGGAGCTAGCAAACAGGAGTTCTTGGAAGGAGAGAAAAGAGTAGGGAGTTGCAATAGTCAAGGCGAGAGATATCAAGAGAGTGAAGTGGACGTTTGGTGGTGTCATTGGTTAAGATGGGGCATTCTTTGGAATTCTTATTGAGGTGAAGGTAGCAAGATGTGGACAGTAAATGGTTGTGGGGCTGACAAAAGAGGACACAGTAAAAAATTAGTGCCTAAACCTGGAATGAGGGAAGGGAACAATAGAATGCAGGTTAGCTTACCTATCCCTCTCATTGTTCTGAATTCAACGGGGTACCTCCAATTTTGCTGATATCAACGCTCAAGAGAAGCCTGAACCACTATGCGCTATCATTAACTTTTTACGGCAAATCCTCTTCACTACAGCTCCCTTATGAATGGAATCCATTACTTTATAGCATTAGAGCAGCATCACTATGAACAAGGACTATATAAAACCGACTCTGGTGGGACTCGAACCCACAACCTTTGAATTACTACACCAGCTAGAAGTCCAATGCGCTATCCATTGCGCCACAGAGCCCTCTCTGAGGATGTTGTCAGAGGACCTTGCCTGAGGAACTATCCAAGTCGTAGCAAATAAACACATCCGAATACTGGTCGCTACTAAATAATAGGGATGAGCTCAAGATCTGGTCCAGATACAGTTTAAGATTGAAATCTACCTGCTTGGGCATGTGCCTTAGTGCTAGATCTTTTGATCTTTAGGTGGGAACCGAAGCTCATGTTAAGTAGCAGTATTTGTACCGTTGATGAGTTGCTGGAGAAAGGAAAAGCTCAGCTATTAGGTAATGGCAGGAAAGACTTCCCTGAAGAGATGAGTTTCCAGGGATCACCTGAGGCATACATAGTGGGAAATAGCCATATAGATTGGAGTAGGGAATTTGAGAGGATGGGAGAGCCCCTGGGGAAATCCCAGAGGCCAGCATGGGAGGAAGTGTTGAGGGAGCTAGCAAACAGGAGTTCTTGGAAGGAGAGAAAAGAGTAGGGAGTTGCAATAGTCAAGGCGAGAGATATCAAGAGAGTGAAGTGGACGTTTGGTGGTGTCATTGGTTAAGATGGGGCATTCTTTGGAATTCTTATTGAGGTGAAGGTAGCAAGATGTGGACAGTAAATGGTTGTGGGGCTGACAAAAGAGGACACAGTAAAAAATTAGTGCCTAAACCTGGAATGAGGGAAGGGAACAATAGAATGCAGGTTAGCTTACCTATCCCTCTCATTGTTCTGAATTCAAGGGGGTACCTCCAATTTTGCTGATATCAACGCTCAAGAGAAGCCTGAACCACTATGCGCTATCATTAACTTTTTACGGCAAATCCTCTTCACTACAGCTCCCTTATGAATGGAATCCATTACTTTATAGCATTAGAGCAGCATCACTATGAACAAGGACTATATAAAACCGACTCTGGTGGGACTCGAACCCACAACCTTTGAATTACTACACCAGCTAGAAGTCCAATGCGCTATCCATTGCGCCACAGAGCCCTCTCTGAGGATGTTGTCAGAGGACCTTGCCTGAGGAACTATCCAAGTCGTAGCAAATAAACACATCCGAATACTGGTCGCTACTAAATAATAGGGATGAGCTCAAGATCTGGTCCAGATACAGTTTAAGATTGAAATCTACCTGCTTGGGCATGTGCCTTAGTGCTAGATCTTTTGATCTTTAGGTGGGAACCGAAGCTCATGTTAAGTAGCAGTATTTGTACCGTTGATGAGTTGCTGGAGAAAGGAAAAGCTCAGCTATTAGGTAATGGCAGGAAAGACTTCCCTGAAGAGATGAGTTTCCAGAGATCACCTGAGGCATACATAGTGGGAAATAGCCATATAGATTGGAGTAGGGAATTTGAGAGGATGGGAGAGCCCCTGGGGAAATCCCAGAGGCCAGCATGGGAGGAAGTGTTGAGGGAGCTAGCAAACAGGAGTTCTTGGAAGGAGAGAAAAGAGTAGGGAGTTGCAATAGTCAAGGCGAGAGATATCAAGAGAGTGAAGTGGACGTTTGGTGGTGTCATTGGTTAAGATGGGGCATTCTTTGGAATTCTTATTGAGGTGAAGGTAGCAAGATGTGGACAGTAAATGGTTGTGGGGCTGACAAAAGAGGACACAGTAAAAAATTAGTGCCTAAACCTGGAATGAGGGAAGGGAACAATAGAATGCAGGTTAGCTTACCTATCCCTCTCATTGTTCTGAATTCAACGGGGTACCTCCAATTTTGCTGATATCAACGCTCAAGAGAAGCCTGAACCACTATGCGCTATCATTAACTTTTTACGGCAAATCCTCTTCACTACAGCTCCCTTATGAATGGAATCCATTACTTTATAGCATTAGAGCAGCATCACTATGAACAAGGACTATATAAAACCGACTCTGGTGGGACTCGAACCCACAACCTTTGAATTACTACACCAGCTAGAAGTCCAATGCGCTATCCATTGCGCCACAGAGCCCTCTCTGAGGATGTTGTCAGAGGACCTTGCCTGAGGAACTATCCAAGTCGTAGCAAATAAACACATCCGAATACTGGTCGCTACTAAATAATAGGGATGAGCTCAAGATCTGGTCCAGATACAGTTTAAGATTGAAATCTACCTGCTTGGGCATGTGCCTTAGTGCTAGATCTTTTGATCTTTAGGTGGGAACCGAAGCTCATGTTAAGTAGCAGTATTTGTACCGTTGATGAGTTGCTGGAGAAAGGAAAAGCTCAGCTATTAGGTAATGGCAGGAAAGACTTCCCTGAAGAGATGAGTTTCCAGAGATCACCTGAGGCATACATAGTGGGAAATAGCCATATAGATTGGAGTAGGGAATTTGAGAGGATGGGAGAGCCCCTGGGGAAATCCCAGAGGCCAGCATGGGAGGAAGTGTTGAGGGAGCTAGCAAACAGGAGTTCTTGGAAGGAGAGAAAAGAGTAGGGAGTTGCAATAGTCAAGGCGAGAGATATCAAGAGAGTGAAGTGGACGTTTGGTGGTGTCATTGGTTAAGATGGGGCATTCTTTGGAATTCTTATTGAGGTGAAGGTAGCAAGATGTGGACAGTAAATGGTTGTGGGGCTGACAAAAGAGGACACAGTAAAAAATTAGTGCCTAAACCTGGAATGAGGGAAGGGAACAATAGAATGCAGGTTAGCTTACCTATCCCTCTCATTGTTCTGAATTCAACGGGGTACCTCCAATTTTGCTGATATCAACGCTCAAGAGAAGCCTGAACCACTATGCGCTATCATTAACTTTTTACGGCAAATCCTCTTCACTACAGCTCCCTTATGAATGGAATCCATTACTTTATAGCATTAGAGCAGCATCACTATGAACAAGGACTATATAAAACCGACTCTGGTGGGACTCGAACCCACAACCTTTGAATTACTACACCAGCTAGAAGTCCAATGCGCTATCCATTGCGCCACAGAGCCCTCTCTGAGGATGTTGTCAGAGGACCTTGCCTGAGGAACTATCCAAGTCGTAGCAAATAAACACATCCGAATACTGGTCGCTACTAAATAATAGGGATGAGCTCAAGATCTGGTCCAGATACAGTTTAAGATTGAAATCTACCTGCTTGGGCATGTGCCTTAGTGCTAGATCTTTTGATCTTTAGGTGGGAACCGAAGCTCATGTTAAGTAGCAGTATTTGTACCGTTGATGAGTTGCTGGAGAAAGGAAAAGCTCAGCTATTAGGTAATGGCAGGAAAGACTTCTCTGAAGAGATGAGTTTCCAGAGATCACCTGAGGCATACATAGTGGGAAATAGCCATATAGATTGGAGTAGGGAATTTGAGAGGATGGGAGAGCCCCTGGGGAAATCCCAGAGGCCAGCATGGGAGGAAGTGTTGAGGGAGCTAGCAAACAGGAGTTCTTGGAAGGAGAGAAAAGAGTAGGGAGTTGCAATAGTCAAGGCGAGAGATATCAAGAGAGTGAAGTGGACGTTTGGTGGTGTCATTGGTTAAGATGGGGCATTCTTTGGAATTCTTATTGAGGTGAAGGTAGCAAGATGTGGACAGTAAATGGTTGTGGGGCTGACAAAAGAGGACACAGTAAAAAATTAGTGCCTAAACCTGGAATGAGGGAAGGGAACAATAGAATGCAGGTTAGCTTACCTATCCCTCTCATTGTTCTGAATTCAACGGGGTACCTCCAATTTTGCTGATATCAACGCTCAAGAGAAGCCTGAACCACTATGCGCTATCATTAACTTTTTACGGCAAATCCTCTTCACTACAGCTCCCTTATGAATGGAATCCATTACTTTATAGCATTAGAGCAGCATCACTATGAACAAGGACTATATAAAACCGACTCTGGTGGGACTCGAACCCACAACCTTTGAATTACTACACCAGCTAGAAGTCCAATGCGCTATCCATTGCGCCACAGAGCCCTCTCTGAGGATGTTGTCAGAGGACCTTGCCTGAGGAACTATCCAAGTCGTAGCAAATAAACACATCCGAATACTGGTCGCTACTAAATAATAGGGATGAGCTCAAGATCTGGTCCAGATACAGTTTAAGATTGAAATCTACCTGCTTGGGCATGTGCCTTAGTGCTAGATCTTTTGATCTTTAGGTGGGAACCGAAGCTCATGTTAAGTAGCAGTATTTGTACCGTTGATGAGTTGCTGGAGAAAGGAAAAGCTCAGCTATTAGGTAATGGCAGGAAAGACTTCCCTGAAGAGATGAGTTTCCAGAGATCACCTGAGGCATACATAGTGGGAAATAGCCATATAGATTGGAGTAGGGAATTTGAGAGGATGGGAGAGCCCCTGGGGAAATCCCAGAGGCCAGCATGGGAGGAAGTGTTGAGGGAGCTAGCAAACAGGAGTTCTTGGAAGGAGAGAAAAGAGTAGGGAGTTGCAATAGTCAAGGCGAGAGATATCAAGAGAGTGAAGTGGACGTTTGGTGGTGTCATTGGTTAAGATGGGGCATTCTTTGGAATTCTTATTGAGGTGAAGGTAGCAAGATGTGGACAGTAAATGGTTGTGGGGCTGACAAAAGAGGACACAGTAAAAAATTAGTGCCTAAACCTGGAATGAGGGAAGGGAACAATAGAATGCAGGTTAGCTTACCTATCCCTCTCATTGTTCTGAATTCAAGGGGGTACCTCCAATTTTGCTGATATCAACGCTCAAGAGAAGCCTGAACCACTATGCGCTATCATTAACTTTTTACGGCAAATCCTCTTCACTACAGCTCCCTTATGAATGGAATCCATTACTTTATAGCATTAGAGCAGCATCACTATGAACAAGAACTATATAAAACCGACTCTGGTGGGACTCGAACCCACAACCTTTGAATTACTACACCAGCTAGAAGTCCAATGCGCTATCCATTGCGCCACAGAGCCCTCTCTGAGGATGTTGTCAGAGGACCTTGCCTGAGGAACTATCCAAGTCGTAGCAAATAAACACATCCGAATACTGGTCGCTACTAAATAATAGGGATGAGCTCAAGATCTGGTCCAGATACAGTTTAAGATTGAAATCTACCTGCTTGGGCATGTGCCTTAGTGCTAGATCTTTTGATCTTTAGGTGGGAACCGAAGCTCATGTTAAGTAGCAGTATTTGTACCGTTGATGAGTTGCTGGAGAAAGGAAAAGCTCAGCTATTAGGTAATGGCAGGAAAGACTTCCCTGAAGAGATGAGTTTCCAGAGATCACCTGAGGCATACATAGTGGGAAATAGCCATATAGATTGGAGTAGGGAATTTGAGAGGATGGGAGAGCCCCTGGGGAAATCCCAGAGGCCAGCATGGGAGGAAGTGTTGAGGGAGCTAGCAAACAGGAGTTCTTGGAAGGAGAGAAAAGAGTAGGGAGTTGCAATAGTCAAGGCGAGAGATATCAAGAGAGTGAAGTGGACGTTTGGTGGTGTCATTGGTTAAGATGGGGCATTCTTTGGAATTCTTATTGAGGTGAAGGTAGCAAGATGTGGACAGTAAATGGTTGTGGGGCTGACAAAAGAGGACACAGTAAAAAATTAGTGCCTAAACCTGGAATGAGGGAAGGGAACAATAGAATGCAGGTTAGCTTACCTATCCCTCTCATTGTTCTGAATTCAAGGGGGTACCTCCAATTTTGCTGATATCAACGCTCAAGAGAAGCCTGAACCACTATGCGCTATCATTAACTTTTTACGGCAAATCCTCTTCACTACAGCTCCCTTATGAATGGAATCCATTACTTTATAGCATTAGAGCAGCATCACTATGAACAAGGACTATATAAAACCGACTCTGGTGGGACTCGAACCCACAACCTTTGAATTACTACACCAGCTAGAAGTCCAATGCGCTATCCATTGCGCCACAGAGCCCTCTCTGAGGATGTTGTCAGAGGACCTTGCCTGAGGAACTATCCAAGTCGTAGCAAATAAACACATCCGAATACTGGTCGCTACTAAATAATAGGGATGAGCTCAAGATCTGGTCCAGATACAGTTTAAGATTGAAATCTACCTGCTTGGGCATGTGCCTTAGTGCTAGATCTTTTGATCTTTAGGTGGGAACCGAAGCTCATGTTAAGTAGCAGTATTTGTACCGTTGATGAGTTGCTGGAGAAAGGAAAAGCTCAGCTATTAGGTAATGGCAGGAAAGACTTCCCTGAAGAGATGAGTTTCCAGAGATCACCTGAGGCATACATAGTGGGAAATAGCCATATAGATTGGAGTAGGGAATTTGAGAGGATGGGAGAGCCCCTGGGGAAATCCCAGAGGCCAGCATGGGAGGAAGTGTTGAGGGAGCTAGCAAACAGGAGTTCTTGGAAGGAGAGAAAAGAGTAGGGAGTTGCAATAGTCAAGGCGAGAGATATCAAGAGAGTGAAGTGGACGTTTGGTGGTGTCATTGGTTAAGATGGGGCATTCTTTGGAATTCTTATTGAGGTGAAGGTAGCAAGATGTGGACAGTAAATGGTTGTGGGGCTGACAAAAGAGGACACAGTAAAAAATTAGTGCCTAAACCTGGAATGAGGGAAGGGAACAATAGAATGCAGGTTAGCTTACCTATCCCTCTCATTGTTCTGAATTCAACGGGGTACCTCCAATTTTGCTGATATCAACGCTCAAGAGAAGCCTGAACCACTATGCGCTATCATTAACTTTTTACGGCAAATCCTCTTCACTACAGCTCCCTTATGAATGGAATCCATTACTTTATAGCATTAGAGCAGCATCACTATGAACAAGGACTATATAAAACCGACTCTGGTGGGACTCGAACCCACAACCTTTGAATTACTACACCAGCTAGAAGTCCAATGCGCTATCCATTGCGCCACAGAGCCCTCTCTGAGGATGTTGTCAGAGGACCTTGCCTGAGGAACTATCCAAGTCGTAGCAAATAAACACATCCGAATACTGGTCGCTACTAAATAATAGGGATGAGCTCAAGATCTGGTCCAGATACAGTTTAAGATTGAAATCTACCTGCTTGGGCATGTGCCTTAGTGCTAGATCTTTTGATCTTTAGGTGGGAACCGAAGCTCATGTTAAGTAGCAGTATTTGTACCGTTGATGAGTTGCTGGAGAAAGGAAAAGCTCAGCTATTAGGTAATGGCAGGAAAGACTTCCCTGAAGAGATGAGTTTCCAGAGATCACCTGAGGCATACATAGTGGGAAATAGCCATATAGATTGGAGTAGGGAATTTGAGAGGATGGGAGAGCCCCTGGGGAAATCCCAGAGGCCAGCATGGGAGGAAGTGTTGAGGGAGCTAGCAAACAGGAGTTCTTGGAAGGAGAGAAAAGAGTAGGGAGTTGCAATAGTCAAGGCGAGAGATATCAAGAGAGTGAAGTGGACGTTTGGTGGTGTCATTGGTTAAGATGGGGCATTCTTTGGAATTCTTATTGAGGTGAAGGTAGCAAGATGTGGACAGTAAATGGTTGTGGGGCTGACAAAAGAGGACACAGTAAAAAATTAGTGCCTAAACCTGGAATGAGGGAAGGGAACAATAGAATGCAGGTTAGCTTACCTATCCCTCTCATTGTTCTGAATTCAACGGGGTACCTCCAATTTTGCTGATATCAACGCTCAAGAGAAGCCTGAACCACTATGCGCTATCATTAACTTTTTACGGCAAATCCTCTTCACTACAGCTCCCTTATGAATGGAATCCATTACTTTATAGCATTAGAGCAGCATCACTATGAACAAGAACTATATAAAACCGACTCTGGTGGGACTCGAACCCACAACCTTTGAATTACTACACCAGCTAGAAGTCCAATGCGCTATCCATTGCGCCACAGAGCCCTCTCTGAGGATGTTGTCAGAGGACCTTGCCTGAGGAACTATCCAAGTCGTAGCAAATAAACACATCCGAATACTGGTCGCTACTAAATAATAGGGATGAGCTCAAGATCTGGTCCAGATACAGTTTAAGATTGAAATCTACCTGCTTGGGCATGTGCCTTAGTGCTAGATCTTTTGATCTTTAGGTGGGAACCGAAGCTCATGTTAAGTAGCAGTATTTGTACCGTTGATGAGTTGCTGGAGAAAGGAAAAGCTCAGCTATTAGGTAATGGCAGGAAAGACTTCCCTGAAGAGATGAGTTTCCAGAGATCACCTGAGGCATACATAGTGGGAAATAGCCATATAGATTGGAGTAGGGAATTTGAGAGGATGGGAGAGCCCCTGGGGAAATCCCAGAGGCCAGCATGGGAGGAAGTGTTGAGGGAGCTAGCAAACAGGAGTTCTTGGAAGGAGAGAAAAGAGTAGGGAGTTGCAATAGTCAAGGCGAGAGATATCAAGAGAGTGAAGTGGACGTTTGGTGGTGTCATTGGTTAAGATGGGGCATTCTTTGGAATTCTTATTGAGGTGAAGGTAGCAAGATGTGGACAGTAAATGGTTGTGGGGCTGACAAAAGAGGACACAGTAAAAAATTAGTGCCTAAACCTGGAATGAGGGAAGGGAACAATAGAATGCAGGTTAGCTTACCTATCCCTCTCATTGTTCTGAATTCAACGGGGTACCTCCAATTTTGCTGATATCAACGCTCAAGAGAAGCCTGAACCACTATGCGCTATCATTAACTTTTTACGGCAAATCCTCTTCACTACAGCTCCCTTATGAATGGAATCCATTACTTTATAGCATTAGAGCAGCATCACTATGAACAAGGACTATATAAAACCGACTCTGGTGGGACTCGAACCCACAACCTTTGAATTACTACACCAGCTAGAAGTCCAATGCGCTATCCATTGCGCCACAGAGCCCTCTCTGAGGATGTTGTCAGAGGACCTTGCCTGAGGAACTATCCAAGTCGTAGCAAATAAACACATCCGAATACTGGTCGCTACTAAATAATAGGGATGAGCTCAAGATCTGGTCCAGATACAGTTTAAGATTGAAATCTACCTGCTTGGGCATGTGCCTTAGTGCTAGATCTTTTGATCTTTAGGTGGGAACCGAAGCTCATGTTAAGTAGCAGTATTTGTACCGTTGATGAGTTGCTGGAGAAAGGAAAAGCTCAGCTATTAGGTAATGGCAGGAAAGACTTCCCTGAAGAGATGAGTTTCCAGAGATCACCTGAGGCATACATAGTGGGAAATAGCCATATAGATTGGAGTAGGGAATTTGAGAGGATGGGAGAGCCCCTGGGGAAATCCCAGAGGCCAGCATGGGAGGAAGTGTTGAGGGAGCTAGCAAACAGGAGTTCTTGGAAGGAGAGAAAAGAGTAGGGAGTTGCAATAGTCAAGGCGAGAGATATCAAGAGAGTGAAGTGGACGTTTGGTGGTGTCATTGGTTAAGATGGGGCATTCTTTGGAATTCTTATTGAGGTGAAGGTAGCAAGATGTGGACAGTAAATGGTTGTGGGGCTGACAAAAGAGGACACAGTAAAAAATTAGTGCCTAAACCTGGAATGAGGGAAGGGAACAATAGAATGCAGGTTAGCTTACCTATCCCTCTCATTGTTCTGAATTCAACGGGGTACCTCCAATTTTGCTGATATCAACGCTCAAGAGAAGCCTGAACCACTATGCGCTATCATTAACTTTTTACGGCAAATCCTCTTCACTACAGCTCCCTTATGAATGGAATCCATTACTTTATAGCATTAGAGCAGCATCACTATGAACAAGGACTATATAAAACCGACTCTGGTGGGACTCGAACCCACAACCTTTGAATTACTACACCAGCTAGAAGTCCAATGCGCTATCCATTGCGCCACAGAGCCCTCTCTGAGGATGTTGTCAGAGGACCTTGCCTGAGGAACTATCCAAGTCGTAGCAAATAAACACATCCGAATACTGGTCGCTACTAAATAATAGGGATGAGCTCAAGATCTGGTCCAGATACAGTTTAAGATTGAAATCTACCTGCTTGGGCATGTGCCTTAGTGCTAGATCTTTTGATCTTTAGGTGGGAACCGAAGCTCATGTTAAGTAGCAGTATTTGTACCGTTGATGAGTTGCTGGAGAAAGGAAAAGCTCAGCTATTAGGTAATGGCAGGAAAGACTTCCCTGAAGAGATGAGTTTCCAGAGATCACCTGAGGCATACATAGTGGGAAATAGCCATATAGATTGGAGTAGGGAATTTGAGAGGATGGGAGAGCCCCTGGGGAAATCCCAGAGGCCAGCATGGGAGGAAGTGTTGAGGGAGCTAGCAAACAGGAGTTCTTGGAAGGAGAGAAAAGAGTAGGGAGTTGCAATAGTCAAGGCGAGAGATATCAAGAGAGTGAAGTGGACGTTTGGTGGTGTCATTGGTTAAGATGGGGCATTCTTTGGAATTCTTATTGAGGTGAAGGTAGCAAGATGTGGACAGTAAATGGTTGTGGGGCTGACAAAAGAGGACACAGTAAAAAATTAGTGCCTAAACCTGGAATGAGGGAAGGGAACAATAGAATGCAGGTTAGCTTACCTATCCCTCTCATTGTTCTGAATTCAACGGGGTACCTCCAATTTTGCTGATATCAACGCTCAAGAGAAGCCTGAACCACTATGCGCTATCATTAACTTTTTACGGCAAATCCTCTTCACTACAGCTCCCTTATGAATGGAATCTATTACTTTATAGCATTAGAGCAGCATCACTATGAACAAGGACTATATAAAACCGACTCTGGTGGGACTCGAACCCACAACCTTTGAATTACTACACCAGCTAGAAGTCCAATGCGCTATCCATTGCGCCACAGAGCCCTCTCTGAGGATGTTGTCAGAGGACCTTGCCTGAGGAACTATCCAAGTCGTAGCAAATAAACACATCCGAATACTGGTCGCTACTAAATAATAGGGATGAGCTCAAGATCTGGTCCAGATACAGTTTAAGATTGAAATCTACCTGCTTGGGCATGTGCCTTAGTGCTAGATCTTTTGATCTTTAGGTGGGAACCGAAGCTCATGTTAAGTAGCAGTATTTGTACCGTTGATGAGTTGCTGGAGAAAGGAAAAGCTCAGCTATTAGGTAATGGCAGGAAAGACTTCCCTGAAGAGATGAGTTTCCAGAGATCACCTGAGGCATACATAGTGGGAAATAGCCATATAGATTGGAGTAGGGAATTTGAGAGGATGGGAGAGCCCCTGGGGAAATCCCAGAGGCCAGCATGGGAGGAAGTGTTGAGGGAGCTAGCAAACAGGAGTTCTTGGAAGGAGAGAAAAGAGTAGGGAGTTGCAATAGTCAAGGCGAGAGATATCAAGAGAGTGAAGTGGACGTTTGGTGGTGTCATTGGTTAAGATGGGGCATTCTTTGGAATTCTTATTGAGGTGAAGGTAGCAAGATGTGGACAGTAAATGGTTGTGGGGCTGACAAAAGAGGACACAGTAAAAAATTAGTGCCTAAACCTGGAATGAGGGAAGGGAACAATAGAATGCAGGTTAGCTTACCTATCCCTCTCATTGTTCTGAATTCAACGGGGTACCTCCAATTTTGCTGATATCAACGCTCAAGAGAAGCCTGAACCACTATGCGCTATCATTAACTTTTTACGGCAAATCCTCTTCACTACAGCTCCCTTATGAATGGAATCCATTACTTTATAGCATTAGAGCAGCATCACTATGAACAAGAACTATATAAAACCGACTCTGGTGGGACTCGAACCCACAACCTTTGAATTACTACACCAGCTAGAAGTCCAATGCGCTATCCATTGCGCCACAGAGCCCTCTCTGAGGATGTTGTCAGAGGACCTTGCCTGAGGAACTATCCAAGTCGTAGCAAATAAACACATCCGAATACTGGTCGCTACTAAATAATAGGGATGAGCTCAAGATCTGGTCCAGATACAGTTTAAGATTGAAATCTACCTGCTTGGGCATGTGCCTTAGTGCTAGATCTTTTGATCTTTAGGTGGGAACCGAAGCTCATGTTAAGTAGCAGTATTTGTACCGTTGATGAGTTGCTGGAGAAAGGAAAAGCTCAGCTATTAGGTAATGGCAGGAAAGACTTCCCTGAAGAGATGAGTTTCCAGAGATCACCTGAGGCATACATAGTGGGAAATAGCCATATAGATTGGAGTAGGGAATTTGAGAGGATGGGAGAGCCCCTGGGGAAATCCCAGAGGCCAGCATGGGAGGAAGTGTTGAGGGAGCTAGCAAACAGGAGTTCTTGGAAGGAGAGAAAAGAGTAGGGAGTTGCAATAGTCAAGGCGAGAGATATCAAGAGAGTGAAGTGGACGTTTGGTGGTGTCATTGGTTAAGATGGGGCATTCTTTGGAATTCTTATTGAGGTGAAGGTAGCAAGATGTGGACAGTAAATGGTTGTGGGGCTGACAAAAGAGGACACAGTAAAAAATTAGTGCCTAAACCTGGAATGAGGGAAGGGAACAATAGAATGCAGGTTAGCTTACCTATCCCTCTCATTGTTCTGAATTCAACGGGGTACCTCCAATTTTGCTGATATCAACGCTCAAGAGAAGCCTGAACCACTATGCGCTATCATTAACTTTTTACGGCAAATCCTCTTCACTACAGCTCCCTTATGAATGGAATCCATTACTTTATAGCATTAGAGCAGCATCACTATGAACAAGAACTATATAAAACCGACTCTGGTGGGACTCGAACCCACAACCTTTGAATTACTACACCAGCTAGAAGTCCAATGCGCTATCCATTGCGCCACAGAGCCCTCTCTGAGGATGTTGTCAGAGGACCTTGCCTGAGGAACTATCCAAGTCGTAGCAAATAAACACATCCGAATACTGGTCGCTACTAAATAATAGGGATGAGCTCAAGATCTGGTCCAGATACAGTTTAAGATTGAAATCTACCTGCTTGGGCATGTGCCTTAGTGCTAGATCTTTTGATCTTTAGGTGGGAACCGAAGCTCATGTTAAGTAGCAGTATTTGTACCGTTGATGAGTTGCTGGAGAAAGGAAAAGCTCAGCTATTAGGTAATGGCAGGAAAGACTTCCCTGAAGAGATGAGTTTCCAGAGATCACCTGAGGCATACATAGTGGGAAATAGCCATATAGATTGGAGTAGGGAATTTGAGAGGATGGGAGAGCCCCTGGGGAAATCCCAGAGGCCAGCATGGGAGGAAGTGTTGAGGGAGCTAGCAAACAGGAGTTCTTGGAAGGAGAGAAAAGAGTAGGGAGTTGCAATAGTCAAGGCGAGAGATATCAAGAGAGTGAAGTGGACGTTTGGTGGTGTCATTGGTTAAGATGGGGCATTCTTTGGAATTCTTATTGAGGTGAAGGTAGCAAGATGTGGACAGTAAATGGTTGTGGGGCTGACAAAAGAGGACACAGTAAAAAATTAGTGCCTAAACCTGGAATGAGGGAAGGGAACAATAGAATGCAGGTTAGCTTACCTATCCCTCTCATTGTTCTGAAATCAACGTGGTACCACCAATTTTGCTGATATCAACGCTCAAGAGAAGCCTGAACCACTATGCGCTATCATTAACTTTTTACGGCAAATCCTCTTCACTACAGCTCCCTTATGAATGGAATCCATTACTTTATAGCATTAGAGCAGCATCACTATGAACAAGGACTATATAAAACCGACTCTGGTGGGACTCGAACCCACAACCTTTGAATTACTACACCAGCTAGAAGTCCAATGCGCTATCCATTGCGCCACAGAGCCCTCTCTGAGGATGTTGTCAGAGGACCTTGCCTGAGGAACTATCCAAGTCGTAGCAAATAAACACATCCGAATACTGGTCGCTACTAAATAATAGGGATGAGCTCAAGATCTGGTCCAGATACAGTTTAAGATTGAAATCTACCTGCTTGGGCATGTGCCTTAGTGCTAGATCTTTTGATCTTTAGGTGGGAACCGAAGCTCATGTTAAGTAGCAGTATTTGTACCGTTGATGAGTTGCTGGAGAAAGGAAAAGCTCAGCTATTAGGTAATGGCAGGAAAGACTTCTCTGAAGAGATGAGTTTCCAGAGATCACCTGAGGCATACATAGTGGGAAATAGCCATATAGATTGGAGTAGGGAATTTGAGAGGATGGGAGAGCCCCTGGGGAAATCCCAGAGGCCAGCATGGGAGGAAGTGTTGAGGGAGCTAGCAAACAGGAGTTCTTTGAAGGAGAGAAAAGAGTAGGGAGTTGCAATAGTCAAGGCGAGAGATATCAAGAGAGTGAAGTGGACGTTTGGTGGTGTCATTGGTTAAGATGGGGCATTCTTTGGAATTCTTATTGAGGTGAAGGTAGCAAGATGTGGACAGTAAATGGTTGTGGGGCTGACAAAAGAGGACACAGTAAAAAATTAGTGCCTAAACCTGGAATGAGGGAAGGGAACAATAGAATGCAGGTTAGCTTACCTATCCCTCTCATTGTTCTGAAATCAACGGGGTACCTCCAATTTTGCTGATATCAACGCTCAAGAGAAGCCTGAACCACTATGCGCTATCATTAACTTTTTACGGCAAATCCTCTTCACTACAGCTCCCTTATGAATGGAATCCATTACTTTATAGCATTAGAGCAGCATCACTATGAACAAGGACTATATAAAACCGACTCTGGTGGGACTCGAACCCACAACCTTTGAATTACTACACCAGCTAGAAGTCCAATGCGCTATCCATTGCGCCACAGAGCCCTCTCTGAGGATGTTGTCAGAGGACCTTGCCTGAGGAACTATCCAAGTCGTAGCAAATAAACACATCCGAATACTGGTCGCTACTAAATAATAGGGATGAGCTCAAGATCTGGTCCAGATACAGTTTAAGATTGAAATCTACCTGCTTGGGCATGTGCCTTAGTGCTAGATCTTTTGATCTTTAGGTGGGAACCGAAGCTCATGTTAAGTAGCAGTATTTGTACCGTTGATGAGTTGCTGGAGAAAGGAAAAGCTCAGCTATTAGGTAATGGCAGGAAAGACTTCCCTGAAGAGATGAGTTTCCAGAGATCACCTGAGGCATACTGTGGTGGCAAAATAGGCCGTACGCAGAGCACAGCGCCATTTTGCCCTGTGCTATAAAGCACAGCATCCAGTCTTAATGAAATAATGCTTATTTAAGCTAAATAGATTCACTCACCATCATTCTCTGCCATTCATACAAAGAGACACCATCACCAACCTGTTCTCATATCATTCTGCCAGCATGACTGCCCAAAGGCTCAGCCAAGCCCCCTTTATTTACCCAAAACAGGAAGTGCTCACTGCACCCATTAAACACCTCCCTCATGGGAGTGGTTAACACATGATGTTCCACTGACACAGCTAACACCATATAAGGACGTTCCTTCTAACAGGAAGTCCCATAGAATACATGAATAGAATATAATACAATGGATACAATACAATGCATAGAAGTACATACAATGCTGCTAAAGGCTTATGGGCGTGGCAGGGAGTGCCCCCCCCTGCCTCTAACCGATCATAAGCTCTCATATTAATCGCCTGATAGAATCCTAATCTGCGCCATTCCATAGAATAATGCATATCCAGATTATACCCTTATTAAGGTGGAAAGGAAGCTATCTACAGGCGTACGCCACGAATCGCAAGCCCTGCTGATCAGACAAGGCCCAGATAAGAGCACACATCTGTCCATAACCACTAGTGTGCTCGCGGAGTGAGCGCATCCCCTCCTCAACGATCGTCGGTGCTAAATGCACAGAGGGCCCCTCGTTAGCGGACATACACCCACGCCGCAAACATCACACTCCAACCTCAAGACATTTTCTACTACCAGACGAGATTCAACCAGCCTCAGACTGCCCCAGTCAGTTCTATTTAGAGCGGGTTGTGGCAGTACTAAGACTGGGTGCCATTATGACAATACATATTAAATACATCTTCAAATTTCCACCACAGTCCTCCCTTTTTGTCATATTGCTCCCACTTGTCCTTCCAATCTTGATAGTCTTCTTACACCGAGAAAGGAATCAGTCCTTATAGTCCATAAAAAGGAAAACACGACTTGACATGTAGACTCTGTTCTTCAGGAGACATGACTTATAAGGAGGGCACAACTTGGTGAGCTGTAGTAATCGCAGATCGGTCTGGGGTCCTCTGTGTCTTGGAAATGGGTCCGGCTTCGGGGCGTCTTCATCAAGGAAAATGTGGTTATCTGCTCCGGCTCTGGTCACGCGTCCAATCAGGCAACAGGAGCGCCTCATCACGACATAGAAAGAATAGAAATAAAAACCACATGAGTATATATATTGCCATTTCCATCAACCACGATCCGCTGTAAAATAAAAATTAAATCCCCAAAGATTCCCAGACCCTTCAAAGGACTCCCAACCTTCACTTAGCTACAGCTCTGGCTCTGCCTTGCAGGGACCCAAACATTATCCATATGGGCCTGAACTCCAATTCCCAGTATCCCCGATCCAGGTATAACAATCTTTACTTGTGAATTCCCAGAAATCGCCCTTGGACCGCGAGAACTTCCTTGTAGCTTCAACAGTCACATGAAACATTCCATCCTCAATAGGTGTGAATTGTTCAATCGTATCATAAGCTCAAGCCCCCCACCGTGTATATGCAGGAAACCATGCCCAGACCTGGTCGGGGTTGGTGCCTTCTAGCCGCCCCTGCCATTCCTACTTTCTCTTGTGCCATCAGATCCTTGCGATCGGCTACGATACAGGATGCTGGGACAGCTTCACCATCACGCATGAACCTCTTGAATTACCTTTTAAGCTGTAGATACCCAACCAACAAGAGGCAGAGACATAAAAACGAAAAACAATTCTACCCTCCAAAGACATCTCATTAAATTCTATTGACAAATGTCTGTTCGGAGTCTTCACTAGTTTGTCAATAATCCTCATACCAATCATAACATCATAAATAGCATGTACCGCTGTCATCGCTGGGCACTAAAGCTCGGTGGAGACTCAGAACAGACCCCGCAATCCGTCCCGTTCACTTTCTTAAATAGTCATAAAATAGACTTTAAATAATAACTTGGGATGCTTTTCATCGTTACCTCTGCTAAAATTTACTAAACAAACAAATAAAAATAAACGAAGATACTACTCATTTCTTTGATGTAGTTGAGCCGCTTCTTGCAGTGGCTGGCGTGGTCTCATCCATCAAGTTTCTTTACAAACGACCCAGTAACCTGGTTGGGAAAAATGAAAACCAATTACAGTGTCGGGGTCCAGGAGAGACTCTCCTGAACCCCTTTGAAGTTCATGTTACAGTGATCGCACTCACCCCATCACCTGAGAATCGACGCGACAGCTGACGAGGGGAGTACGACCCTGGTTTTCGGTTGACCTCCAAACAAACCTTATGACAATAACCCCGACCTCGGGACTGTGTTCCCTGCACAATCTGTGCATGCCTCCCCGTCGCCTGTAATACCTTACCATCTCCTGTAATACCTGGAACCATTGGCAGGTTCATCTAAAATGGGAACCTACTTCAACAGACTGCTGCTTGCCGATTCAAATTCCATCAAAGAAAGACAGTCTTGGCACAAACTTGATTTAGAATTAGTGTTATTAGTTCGAAAAACTGTCACTTTTA
The DNA here is from genome assembly GCF_905171775.1 of Rana temporaria. Lineage (NCBI taxonomy): Eukaryota > Metazoa > Chordata > Amphibia > Anura > Ranidae > Rana > Rana temporaria. The sequence continues at coordinate 560,829,419 of NC_053489.1, read as the reverse complement.
CATTTATTTATCCCCCCATTTTCTTCCTCATTACAGACTGGAGGAAGAAGAAACAATGAAATAGCCTATGATACTTTAAACCTTCTTAGACTCGTATTTATCCATGTGTACAGCTGTCTACATACACCTGCTCTCTATGTACAAACACTTCCAGAAACTTCTTGGACCTGAAAAATACTTATAAGCAGAAATCATTACTTCATCCCTCATATTTATCCTGCAGAGAATGGCAAACAAAAATGACATTCCTGTAAATTTTCAATGACATTCTTTCAAAACCGATTCAAACAAAACCCTCTATAACCCTTACTTTCCCCGTTTCTACAAAAATACTACAGCCGCGACGCATCGGAGGATCGCCGCGGTAAATTCGAACATATTCACGTTACTACACACAAACATTCATATACAAATGTGGGGGAGATATTCATAGTATCCAAAACAAAAATGAAAAAAAACAAAAACCAGCCAGAAATCTGCCTTCACTTTCAGCAATAGACGAAAATACAATGGGGAAAATATGAGAACAGCGTGAGAGCCTTGCATAGACAGCTATACAACGTTCTCCTTTGAGGGTCACCAAAGCGTGTACCACGCCTCCATCCACACTCATCATTACAGATTTCTGAAACCGCAGCGAAACCACATCCACTCCAGAGGGATACCCAAATAGTATCCTTGGCAATCTTTTAAAGGGGTCTAAAGGCCTTTGCCCCCAAAACTAGGCTTTGTGCACCGTGTAACCGTCTGACTGTGGGAAGCCTTCCTTCCCACGCGATTCAAATCGACTTATCGTCTTACCTCCCGCGTCCGAGAGAAACCGTTGCACCCATTTCGGGGAGCACCGCCCGGTGCCTTCTTCTACGGTGGATTGACAGACTACAACCATTATCTGGTCCAGTCCCTCAACTAGAAAACCCTAACCGAGGCATCATCTCTATGGCTTGTTGTCCCAACCCTCCTGGCACGGAACTACAGAGTAACTATGCCAAATGATTCGTAAACAACCACAGATCAACCCCCAAATTAGGCCTCTACCCCTCACAGTGTATGCATCCCATACACTGCGTCGCCAGACTAAACCACACGGAACACTTACGCCCAGTTACCACCTGCAGAATAATGTGGCTTCTCTCTGCATCTAGATGTTACAACAGTAATGGTGAAGCCCTCCTGTTTGCTCTAAAATACCCAAAACTGTATTTACAGTATAACACTTCACAAAAACGACTGAAATTAAACTTTAAAAAACTCTTTTAAACGCCAAAATATTTTCCGTTGTCCTTTCAGGACACAAATACCATTGCTAATCTTTCAGCAGACTTCAAAAACTCCTCCCACTGACTTCCTGCTTATATATAAATGCTGAAAAAGGACTTTCTGTTGTATGCTCAGCTCGTAAAACCTAATTCTGGTTTATTTACATAATGACAGGAAGAGGGAGGGGAAGTCTATCTTCATCAAAAAAAAACTCCATGGACCACAAATCTCCCCTGGAAGTATTATCCAATAGTAGACAAAGCCAGAACTGACTCTCTTCTGTCTCTCTCCTTTTAAAACAAAATTCTTTTGGTTCAGGAAAGGTAAAACAATCTCCTCCCATCTGCAGAATAGGAGTTGACCCCCCCCCCCCTGACCCTACGATCTTCAAAAACAAATGAATTGCCAAGGACCCCGAATATTCAAACACCAAAACGCACATCGCTGTGCACAAAAATGCATTCAAAGCCAGTCCCACAATCCATCACAATTCAGTGCATGCAAAGCAGTCTTTTCACCAAAAAACGAAATTCCACACAAAAGATAGCGCTTAAACTGCATCTCAAAATGGCGAACAACAAGCCAAGCAACATTGGCACCATTTACGCTTGCAAAAAACACTGTCTACAAAAGGACAGACCGTACTACACAAAGGAAAACAAAAATGTTGTCCACCAGATCCCAACAGAAAATACTGCGCTACTCAATTTGCACTAAACATCAAAATCTGCCCCAAAGGCTGCAAAATTCCACTTCTCAGTCACATGGTATCACACCCAAAAGATGACCCAGGATGACCCACAGAGCAAACAGACTGCACCTCACAAAAAGGCTGCCAACGACCATAGCAGCAAACAAGATGGCTGCCATATGCAGCCCCCAAAAACCTGCCTAGAATCTTTCTCCACAAAAACAAAACATGGAACATCAAATATGAACATTAAAAACATTTTCTAAAAACAACCAACCAACAAGGCACACACTTTAGGCTCCTTCAAATCAGACCTTTTTATGGTGTGAACCCCTCACAATGAGCACAGGGATGGTGGGAACCCCTCACAATGAGCCCAGGGATTCAACACTAGTCACCCCTCCCTCCCAGAGCCGCATTTGAGGCTGCTTCAAATCGGACCTTTTGCCAACACAGCACATTCAAAAAATGTTAGTTACATGCGCAACATTAAAACAAAAACACTTTTTCTCAAAGCTCATGTTCAAACTGCGGCATCACCTTTCATAACAAGCCATTCAAAAAAATATACTCAGGTCACATCATTTAAAACGCCTGCTATTGTTTACAGAGGGTTACCAACTTTGACTCAGTGATGGGACAGCCATGCTGGTTGCCCATCCCCCCCCCGAGCCTCATGGCACACCAAACAAATCACCCCTCCCCCACTAAAGCACATGTTTCCTTCATCAGCCAAACAATTCAATCACAGTTCAGCCACACTTATGCGGACATGTCTTTTGGTCCCATACAAAGGTAAAAATCACAATTTATTCATTTCTATTCCTCACATAGATCATGAACATATTACACATGACTTTGCTCTAAAAATTGTACACTCAAGAAACACAGAGATCCAACACTAGTCGCCCCTCCCCCAAGCCACATGGCCAGAGAAACCATCTTACACCATGGAACATGGCTGAACTATACAAAGGCAACCCGTCCAACATAAAATGATGTAAATACACACAGTCTCCATTTCTCATACACAGGAACAAGACATTCAGGTTCAAACAAAGTCTCAGCCGCACACATGAGGACATTACATTCAAAAGATACAAAATGTCTCCCTGCACACATCGCAGGCTGAATAATGCCACCTCTATACTGACAAATCATCCACAATATACAGTTTCCATATGCATCATAAAAATGTTATATCTAACTTTCAGAAGTTTCAGAATCAGAACACTGTCCGCCCCTCCCCCAAGCCGCATGGTCCACCAAACAAATCGCCCTTCCCCCGAGCCTCACCACATGGTCAGAGAAGCCATGCCTGGCTAAACAAACCGTACACAAAAGGTAATTTTTCCAAGCAGTTTTAATCTGGTCAAACAATCAATTACTTACTTACAAACTGTTCAATCATACAGCATTCAGTCTACACACACAACTCATACATCTCCAACACAACAGACATACAAGTCAGAAGCTCATGACAAAATCATACAATCAAATCCACAGTCACAAACACACGAACACACACTTACAATCGATTTCACAATCGCACAAGCATTATTTCATTAAAACATCAAATTTATTCTTTCCAAAGCATGGTTTTCCAGATGCATCAGAAATGTACCCCAAATCCCCCCTCTGATGCCCAGGGAAAACCACGAATAGTCCGTCTGGCTCGCCACCTGTGGTGGCAAAATAGGCTGTACGCAGAGCACAGCGCCATTTTGCCCTGTGCTATAAAGCACAGCCAGTGCCGGGACAAGGTAATTTGGTGCCCAGGGCGAACATGGCAAACTGTGCCCCCCCCCTCCCCCCCACATACACAATATTTTCGGGCCATCAGCACAGCATTGGAGCTCATTGTGGCAGTCAACAATTGCTTAACCTGCTATCCTCTAGCCTGCAGAGGCTGTATTAGGTCTAGAGGATAGCAGCTTAGGCAGTTCCTAATGGCTCAGTCCCTAGGATCAGTAAAGGATAATTGCCTACAGGCCCTCTTACCAGACCCAGCGAAACTTCTGCAGTAGTGTAGCATGTCTGTACCCTGGTAGTGGCTCAGCGTGGCTCTCTCTGGTGGTGCTGGTTAGCAGCGTGGCTCTCTCTGGTGGTTCTGGTTAGCAGCGTGGCTCTCTCTGGTGGTTCTGGTTAGCAGCGTGGCTCTCTCTGGTGGTGCTGGTTAGCAGTGTGGCCCTCTGGTGGTTTTGGTTAACAGCGTGGCTCTCTCTGGTGGTTCTGGTTAGCAGCGTGGCTCTCTCTGGTGGTGCTGATTAGCAGCGTGGCTCTCTCTGGTGGTGCTGGTTAGCAGCGTGGCTCTCTCTGGTGGTGCTGGTTAGCAGCGTGGCTCTCTCTGGTGGTTCTGGTTAGCAGCGTGGCTCTCTCTGGTGGTGCTGATTAGCAGCGTGGCTCTCTCTGGTGGTGCTGGTTAGCAGCGTAACTCTCTGGTGGTGCTGGTTAGCAGCGTGGCTCTCTCTGGTGGTTCTGGTTAGCAGCGTGGCTCTCTCTGGTGGTTCTGGTTAGCAGCGTGGCTCTCTCTGGTGGTTCTGGTTAGCAGCGTGGCTCTCTCTGGTGGTTCTGGTTAGCAGCGTGGCTCTCTCTGGTGGTGCTGGTTAGCAGCGTGGCTCTCTCTGGTGGTGCTGGTTAGCAGCGTGGCTCTCTCTGGTGGTTCTGGTTAGCAGCGTGGCTCTCTCTGGTGGTTCTGGTTAGCAGCGTGGCTCTCTCTGGTGGTGCTGGTTAGCAGTGTGGCCCTCTGGTGGTTTTGGTTAACAGCGTGGCTCTCTCTGGTGGTGCTGGTTAGCAGCGTGGCTCTCTCTGGTGGTGCTGATTAGCAGCGTGGCTCTCTCTGGTGGTGCTGGTTAGCAGCGTGGCTCTCTCTGGTGGTGCTGGTTAGCAGCGTGGCTCTCTCTGGTGGTTCTGGTTAGCAGCGTGGCTCTCTCTGGTGGTGCTGATTAGCAGCGTGGCTCTCTCTGGTGGTGCTGGTTAGCAGCGTGGCTCTCTCTGGTGGTTCTGGTTAGCAGCGTGGCTCTCTCTGGTGGTTCTGGTTAGCAGCGTGGCTCTCTCTGGTGGTGCTGGTTAGCAGCGTGGCTCTCTCTGGTGGTTCTGGTTAGCAGCGTGGCTCTCTCTGGTGGTTCTGGTTAGCAGCGTGGCTCTCTCTGGTGGTTCTGGTTAGCAGCGTGGCTCTCTCTGGTGGTTCTGGTTAGCAGCGTGGCTCTCTCTGGTGGTTCTGGTTAGCAGCGTGGCTCTCTCTGGTGGTGCTGGTTAGCAGCGTGGCTCTCTCTGGTGGTTCTGGTTAGCAGCGTGGCTCTCTCTGGTGGTTCTGGTTAGCAGCGTGGCTCTCTCTGGTGGTTCTGGTTAGCAGCGTGGCTCTCTCTGGTGGTGCTGGTTAGCAGTGTGGCCCTCTGGTGGTTTTGGTTAACAGCGTGGCTCTCTCTGGTGGTTCTGGTTAGCAGCGTGGCTCTCTCTGGTGGTGCTGATTAGCAGCGTGGCTCTCTCTGGTGGTGCTGGTTAGCAGCGTGGCTCTCTCTGGTGGTGCTGGTTAGCAGCGTGGCTCTCTCTGGTGGTTCTGGTTAGCAGCGTGGCTCTCTCTGGTGGTGCTGATTAGCAGCGTGGCTCTCTCTGGTGGTGCTGGTTAGCAGCGTGGCTCTCTCTGGTGGTTCTGGTTAGCAGCGTGGCTCTCTCTGGTGGTTCTGGTTAGCAGCGTGGCTCTCTCTGGTGGTGCTGGTTAGCAGCGTGGCTCTCTCTGGTGGTGCTGGTTAGCAGCGTGGCTCTCTCTGGTGGTTCTGGTTAGCAGCGTGGCTCTCTCTGGTGGTGCTGGTTAGCAGCGTGGCTCTCTCTGGTGGTGCTGGTTAGCAGCGTGGCTCTCTCTGGTGGTTCTGGTTAGCAGCGTGGCTCTCTCTGGTGGTTCTGGTTAGCAGCGTGGCTCTCTCTGGTGGTTCTGGTTAGCAGCGTGGCTCTCTCTGGTGGTTCTGGTTAGCAGCGTGGCTCTCTCTGGTGGTTCTGGTTAGCAGCGTGGCTCTCTCTGGTGGTGCTGGTTAGCAGCGTGGCTCTCTCTGGTGGTTCTGGTTAGCAGCATGGCTCTCTCTGGTGGTGCTGGTTAGCAGCGTGGCTCTCTCTGGTGGTTCTGGTTAGCAGCGTGGCTCTCTCTGGTGGTTCTGGTTAGCAGCGTGGCTCTCTCTGGTGGTGCTGATTAGCAGCGTGGCTCTCTCTGGTGGTTCTGGTTAGCAGCAGCAGCATGGCTCCCTCTTTGGCTTCCCCAGTACACTCCTCTCTTTCTGTTTCTGTCTTTTGGAGCAGTTAAGTACTATCATTCATTCCCCCGGCTTGTTTCTGGGCTATGGGATCTCTTTCTCTCTATTTTTTTTTTCCCCAGCAGAGTGCATGCTGGGAGCTGTAGTCCCTTTCCTGAGAGGCTGGCCGGATGGGAACAGTGCGAGGAGGGGTGGTGGACGGCACCCAGGTGACACCATAAAGAAAGCTGGCAGTTGTAGTGGGTGCTGTCAAGCCCCCCTCCCTCCAACCCCATCATTGAAGCTGTGATAGCGGCAGTGTGAGCGGGGGAGAGGCGAGCTACAGGATCTCAGAATGTTTCGCCCCCCATTTCTCCTGTCAGCAGTGCGGGAGGAGAGACAGCGGCTCTCTCATTACTTTCACCGCGCTTCACTTATTGACTCCCCCGCGTTGTTGATCTTCTGGAACTACATGTCCCATGATGCTCCACTAGTCTGGAGCATCATGGGACATGTAGTTCCAGAAGATTAACAACGCGGTGAAAGTAATGAGAGAGCCGCTGTCTCTCCTCCCGCACTGCTGACAGGAGAAATGGGGGGCGAAACATTCTGAGATCCTGTAGCTCGCCTCTCCCCCGCTCACACTGCCGCTATCACAGCTTCAATGATGGGGTTGGAGGGAGGGGGGCTTGACAGCACCCACTACAACTGCCAGCTTTCTTTATGGTGTCACCTGGGTGCCGTCCACCACCCCTCCTCGCACTGTTCCCATCCCGCCTCCGGCCAGCCTCTCAGTGTGTGACGCTGGGTAGGGAATACCAAGCGCCTGCGGGGGGGGGGGTTCTCCACTGACAGGGGAATCAATAAGTGAAGTGCTGGTCTGTTCTACGTTTCTGCCGGGTGCAGGAGCGCACTCGGCACATCATTGCAGGTGTAGGTATTAGGGGCTGGTGTGTGCAGACAGTTTTTAAGCACACAGCTAGCACTTCACATGCGCCCCCCTTCCTCCAGTAAATAGTAGCGCCCAGGGCACCCGACCCTTCTGCCCCCCCCTTGTACCGGCCCTGAGCACAGCATCCAGTCTTAATGAAATAATGCTTATTTAAGCTAAATAGATTCACTCACCATCATTCTCTGCCATTCATACAAAGAGACACCATCACCAACCTGTTCTCATATCATTCTGCCAGCATGACTGTCCAAAGGCTCAGCCAAGCCCCCTTTATTTACCCAAAACAGGAAGTGCTCACTGCACCCATTAAACACCTCCCTCATGGGAGTGGTTAACACATGATGTTCCACTGACACAGCTAACACCATATAAGGACGTTCCTTCTAACAGGAAGTCCCATAGAATACATGAATAGAATATAATACAATGGATACAATACAATGCATAGAAGTACATACAATGCTGCTAAAGGCTTATGGGCGTGGCAGGGAGTGCCCCCCCCTGCCTCTAACCGATCATAAGCTCTCATATTAATCGCCTGATAGAATCCTAATCTGCGCCATTCCATAGAATAATGCATATCCAGATTATACCCTTATTAAGGTGGAAAGGAAGCTATCTACAGGCGTACGCCACGAATCGCAAGCCCTGCTGATCAGACAAGACCCAGATAAGAGCGCACATCTGTCCATAACCACTAGTGTGCTCGCGGAGTGAGCGCATCCCCTCCTCAACGATCGCCGGTGCTAAATGCACAGAGGGCCCCTCGTTAGCGGACATACACCCACGCCGCAAACATCACACTCCAACCTCAAGACATTTTCTACTACCAGACGAGATTCAACCAGCCTCAGACTGCCCCAGTCAGTTCTATTTAGAGCGGGTTGTGGCAGTACTAAGACTGGGTGCCATTATGACAATACATATTAAATACATCTTCAAATTTCCACCACAATACATAGTGGGAAATAGCCATATAGAATGGAGTAGGGAATTTGAGAGGATGAGAGAGCCCCTGGGGAAATCCCAGAGGCCAGCATGGGAGGAAGTGTTGATTGAGCTAGCAAACAGGAGTTCTTGGAAGGAGAGAAAAGAGAAGGGAGTTGCAATAGTCAAGGCGAGAGATATCAAGGGAGTGAAGTGGACGTTTGGTGGTGTCATTGGTTAAGATGGGGCATTCTTTGGAATTCTTATTGAGGTGAAGGTAGCAAGATTTGGACAGTAAATGGTTGTGGGGCTGACAAAAGAGGACACAGTAAAGAATTAGTGCCTGCACCTGGCATGAGGGAAGGGAACAATAGAATGCTGGTTAGCCTACCTATCTCTCTCATTGTTCGGAATTCAACGGGGTACCTCCAATTTTGCTGATATCAACGCTCAAGAGAAGCCTGAACCACTATGCGCTATCATTAACTTTTTACGGCAAATCCTCTTCACTACAGCTCCCTTAACAATGGAATCCATTACTTTATAGCTTTAGAGCAGCATCACTATGAACAAGGACTATATAAAACCGACTCTGGTGGGACTCGAACCCACAACCTTTGAATTACTACACCAGCTAAAAGTCCAATGCGCTATCCATTGCGCAACAGAGCCCTCTCTGAGGATGTTGTCAGAGGACCTTGCCTGAGGAACTATCCAAGTCGTAGCAAATAAACACATCCGAATACTGGTCGCTACTAAATAATAGGGATGAACTCAAGATCTGGTCCAGATACAGTTTAAGATTGAAATCTACCTGCTTGGGCATATGCCTTAGTGCTAGATCTTTTGATATTTAGGTTGGAACCGAAGCTCATGTTAAGTAGCAGTATTTGTACCGTTGATGAGTTGCTGGAGAAAGGAAAAGCTCAGCTATTAGGTAATGGCAGGAAAGACTTCCCTAAAGGGATGAGTTTCCAGGGATCACCTGAGGCATACATAGCGGGAAATAGCCATATAGATTGGAGTAGGGAATTTGAGAGGATGGGAGAACCCCTGGGGAAATCCCAGAGGCCAGCATGGGAGGAAGTGTTGATTGAGCTAGCAAACAGGAGTTCATGGAAGGAGAGAAAAGAGAAGGGAGTTGCAATAGTCAAGGCGAGAGATATCAAGGGAGTGAAGTGGACGTTTGGTGGTGTCATTGGTTAAGATGGGGCATTCTTTGGAATTCTTATTGAGGTGAAGGTAGCAAGATTTGGACAGTAAATGGTTGTGGGGCTGACAAAAGAGGACACAGTAAAGAATTAGTGCCTGCACCTGGCATGAGGGAAGGGAACAATAGAATGCAGGTTAGCTTACCAATCCCTCTCTTTGCGGGGTACCTCCACGGGGTACCTCCAATTTTGCTGATATCAACGCTCAAGAGAAGCCTGGACCACTATGCGCTATCATTAACTTTTTACAGCAAATCCTCTTCACTACAGCTCCCTTATGAATGGAATCCATTACTTTATCGCATTAGAGCAGCATCACTATGAACAAGGACTATATAAAACCGACTCTGGTGGGACTCGAACCCACAACCTTTGAATTACTACACCAGCTAGAAGTCCAATGCGCTATCCATTGCGCCACAGAGCGCTCTCTGAGGATGTTGTCAGAGGACCTTGCCTGAGGAACTATCCAAGTCGTAGCAAATAAACACATCCGAATATTGGTCGCTACTAAATAATAGGGATGAGCTCAAGATCTGGTCCAGATACAGTTTAAGATTGAAATCTACCTGCTTGGGCATATGCCTTAGTGCTAAATCTTTTGATATTTAGGTTGGAACCGAAGCTCATGTTAAGTAGCAGTATTTGTACCGTTGATGAGTTGCTGGAGAAAGGAAAAGCTCAGCTATTAGGTAATGGCAGGAAAGACGTCCCTGAAGGGATGAGTTTCCAGGGATCACCTGAGGCATACATAGTGGGAAATAGCCATATAGATTGGAGTAGGGAATTTGAGAGGATGGGAGAGCCCCTGGGGAAATCCCAGAGGCCAGCATGGGAGGAAGTGTTGATTGAGCTAGCAAACAGGAGTTCTTGGAAGGAGAGAAAAGAGAAGGGAGTTGCAATAGTCAAGGCGAGAGATATCAAGGGAGTGAAGTGGACGTTTGGTGGTGTCATTGGTTAAGATGGGGCATTCTTTGGAATTCTTATTGAGGTGAAGGTAGCAAGATTTGGACAGTAAATGGTTGTGGGGCTGACAAACGAGGACACAGTAAAGAATTAGTGCCTGCACCTGGCATGAGGGAAGGGAACAATAGAATGCAGGTTAGCTTACCAATCCCTCTCTTTGCTCTGAATTCAACGGGGTACCTCCAATTTTGCTGATATCAACGCTCAAGAGAAGCCTGGACCACTATGCGCTATCATTAACTTTTTACGGCAAATCCTCTTCACTACAGCTCCCTTATGAATGGAATCCATTACTTTATAGCATTAGAGCAGCATCACTATGAACAAGGACTATATAAAACCAACTCTGGTGGGACTCGAACCCACAACCTTTGAATTACTACACCAGCTAGAAGTCCAATGCGCTATCCATTGCGCCACAGAGCCCTCTCTGAGGATGTTGTCAGAGGACCTTGCCTGAGGAACTATCCAAGTCGTAGCAAATAAACACATCCGAATACTGGTCGCTACTAAATAATAGGGATGAGCTCAAGATCTGGTCCAGATACAGTTTAAGATTGAAATCTACCTGCTTGGGCATATGCCTTAGTGCTAGATCTTTTGATATTTAGGTTGGAACCCAAAGCTCATGTTAAGTAGCAGTATTTGTACCGTTGATGAGTTGCTGGAGAAAGGAAAAGCTCAGCTATTAGGTATTGGCAGGAAAGACTTCCCTGAAGGGATGAGTTTCCAGGGATCACCTGAGGCATACATAGTGGGAATAAGCCATATAGATTGGAGTAGGGAATTTGAGAGGATGGGAGAGCCCCTGGGGAAATCCCAGAGGCCAGCATGGGAGGAAGTGTTGATTGAGCTAGCAAACAGGAGTTCTTGGAAGGAGAGAAAAGAGAAGGGAGTTGCAATAGTCAAGGCGAGAGATATCAAGGGAGTGAAGTGGACGTTTGGTGGTGTCATTGGTTAAGATGGGGCATTCTTTGGAATTCTTATTGAGGTGAAGGTAGCAAGATTTGGACAGTAAATGGTTGTGGGGCTGACAAAAGAGGACACAGTAAAGAATTAGTGCCTGCACCTGGCATGAGGGAAGGGAACAATAGAATGCAGGTTAGCTTACCAATCCCTCTCTTTGCTCTGAATTCCACGGGGTACCTCCAATTTTGCTGATATCAACGCTCAAGAGAAGCCTGGACCACTATGCGCTATCATTAACTTTTTACGGCAAATCCTCTTCACTATAGCTCCCTTATGAATGGAATCCATTACTTTATAGCATTAGAGCAGCATCACTATGAACAAGGACTATATAAAACCGACTCTGGTGGGACTCGAACCCACAACCTTTGAATTACTACACCAGCTAGATGTCCAATGCGCTATCCATTGCGCCACAGAGCCCTCTCTGAGGGTTTTGTCAGAGGACCTTGCCTGAGGAACTATCCAAGTCATAGCAAATAAACACATCCGAATACTGGTCGCTACTAAATAATAGGGATGAGCTCAAGATCTGGTCCAGATACATTTTAAGATTGAAATCTACCTGCTTGGGCATGTGCCTTAGTGCTAGATCTTTTGATCTTTAGGTGGGAACCGAAGCTCATGTTAAGTAGCAGTATTTGTACCGTTGATGAGTTGCTGGAGAAAGGAAAAGCTCCGCTATTAGGTAATGGCAGGAAAGACTTCCCTGAAGAGATGAGTTTCCAGAGATCACCTGAGGCATACATAGTGGGAAATAGCCATATAGATTGGAGTAGGGAATTTGAGAGGATGGGAGAGCCCCTGGGGAAATCCCAGAGGCCAGCATGGGAGGAAGTGTTGAGGGAGCTAGCAAACAGGAGTTCTTGGAAGGAGAGAAAAGAGTAGGGAGTTGTAATAGTCAAGGCGAGAGATATCAAGGGAGTGAAGTGGACGTTTGGTGGTGTCATTGGTTAAGATGGGGCATTCTTTGGAATTCTTATTGAGGTGAATATCCCATTAAAAAAAAAAAAAAAAAAAAATTTCCCTCGTTTTTTATTTTTAACTAGTAATGTCAGCGAAATTCGATTTTTTTGTCAGGCCTGCGATATTGCGGCGGACGTATCGAACACTTTTGACACAATTTTGAGACCATTCACATTTATACAGCGATCAGTGCTATAAAAATGCACTAATTACTGTATAAATGTGACTGGCAGTGAAGGGGTTAACACTAGGGGGTGAGGAAGGGGTTAAATGTATTCCCTCATTGTGTTCTTACTGTGGGGGGGGAGGGGACTGACTTGGGGAGGTGACCGATGCTGTGTCCCTATGTAAAGGGATACAGATCGGTCTCCTTTCTCCCTGACAGCACGTGGAGCTCTGTGTTTACACACAGAGCTCCACGTCCTGCTGTGTCACCGACGATCGCGGGTGTCTGGCGGACATCGCGCCCGCCAGGCACTCGCATCGGCTCCCGAGCGATGCGCTGGGCACGTTGTTTACCCGCTGCGCGCCCCCAGCGGCAGGCACGGGGAACAACAACAACAGGACATCCACCCGGCACTTGAGAGCCGCGCTGTGGTTGTCTTTTGTCCATAGCGCGGATCCCAAGTGGTTAAACATTGCTTAATAAGTGTAAACGTTCCTTTGGTTTATTCAGATAAGTAAATTAATGCTATTGGATGTATTATTGACAAAAGTCACTAGGTGGCGCCCATAGTTAAATATTCATTAACATAATTTCCAATATAGAGATTCTGGTAAATTTTCAAAAAATACAGTGTATTCAGCTAAAGTCCTCATAAGAGACCCAAGGATAGTCCAGCAATGAAAAATCTAGATACTAGATACAAGGGAGAAATTTTGTTGTTACCTTAAGGAAATCTCTGGAGAGGAGCAGTCATGTTGACCAGCCTGCAGCTGGATGCTAAATGACTGACTCCTCTCCCTTACATATATATCGCCCTCACGCCAATCAGCGACGCACACCGCAACAAGTTGCAGCTGTGCTCGCACGGCAGGTGAGGGCGATGCCGGTTGACAGGGAATCTGGCTCCCTGGGCTTTGAGTGGCGAAGGGGATGACGCGCCACACCAGAGCCCACTGACGTAGGAGCTCCTCGTGCGCACTGAGCATGCGCATGGGGAGGAGCAAGATGGCGGCCCAGCAAGATGTAAATGCTGAGCGGATATCTAATGCTGCCGGGTAGATGAGATCACCAGGCAGCAAATATTAGTTTTGTAGAATTGTAGTTTTGTCTTGCCTATATAGAAGCAGCCGCAATCTATATAGGCAAGACAAAACTACAATTCTGGCAACGGGCCTATAAACACATTAGAAGCATGAAGCAAAATGACCCAGAGCTCCCTCTGGGACGACATACCCAACTAGTACATGCAGGGAAATTTCCCAAGATCAAATTTCTTATTCTTGACCGTGTCCACCCCAGTTCCAGAGGTGGAGACTGGAACAAAACTCTCCTCCAGCTGGAACTGCGGTGGATATATACATTACGAGCCACAATGCCCCCCCCGGATTGAACGAGGCAATATGCTTCAAACCCTTTCTAGAGGGTTTCTCCTCTTGGGGAATGGAAAAATAGCTTTCAAAACACCATTATTTTTATTCAATCGAGGTCTCTCTTTGTCTTTTTCTCTTTTCCATTTTATGCTACTTTTTCGCTTAAATTGCTTGTTCATATATAACCAAGAAATGTATTCTGATGAATATTGTTAATGTGAACACATTATGAACTGGTAAGCCATGTAAAATAGTGAATTTTGTTATAATATTGGAGTGATATAGCATTACTGAATTTGGCCCAATATTGAATGGCGTACAACATTAAGGACTACTATGCACTTCACTAGTTATTGTGTAGATACAGATTCTGATCATCAATAATCAACGCGACAAGTACATTTTTCTGTATTGTATAATCAAAGTTTTTCGTTTTCCCCCTCCCTCTTCTTTATGCCCCTTTTCCCCTTATCTAATTCCAAACCCTGTGTATTGTGTTATAATGGAACATGATTCTCTCCTGGTCCAGTCAATTGGCAGTGTTTTGATATATATTCTTTGTACTTATTTTCATTGCCACTAGAGGAGGTTCTGTGGATTGAGCATGTATTGTTACCAAATATCTTTAACATTATTATAATACTGTAACCACTTTATATCTCCCCCTTAAGTGCCGCCCAACGTAATATTTGCTGCCTGGTGATCTCATCTACTCGGCAGCATTAGATATCGGCCCAGCATTTACATGTTGCTGGGCCGCCATCTTGCTCCTCCCCATGCGCATGCTCAGTGCGCACGAGGAGCTCCTACGTCGGTGGGCTCTGGCGTGGCGCGTCATGCGCAACGCGGCGAGTGCGCGCCACTCAAAGCCCAGGGAGCCAGATTCCCTGTCAGCCGTCATCGCCCTCACCTGCCGTGCGAGCACAGCTGCAACTTGTTGAGGTGTGCGTCGCTGATTGGCGTGGGGCCGATATATATGTAAGGGAGAGGAGTCAGTCATTTAGCATCCAGCTGCAGGCTGGTCAACATGGCTGCTCCTCTCCAGAGATTTCCTTAAAGAGGAGTTCCACCCAAATTTGGAACTTCCTCTTAACCCACTCCTCTCCCCCTTACATGCCACATTTGGCATGTCATTTTTTTGGGGGGGGAGTGGGGGCTTCAGGAAGAGTGGGACTTCCTGTCCCACTTCCTCCTTCCTGTAGGCGATTAAGCTTAATCGCCTTCAGGAAGGGGCTGCTGTAGGCGATCGCCTAGGACACGTCACAGGTCCTAGGCGATCTCCTGGCCAATTACACGGCGCAGTGCTGGGCTGCGCCGCTCACGCATGCGCAGTGCCACTCGCGCATGCGCAGTGGGTGCCCAGCCGTTAAGCCGAAAGCTGTCACGGCCGGGTGCCCACACTGAGAATGAAGACGCCGGCCGGGGAGGGGGGGAGAGGAGCGGAGCCCCGGCCGGCGCGTCGCTGGAGCAGGTAAGTGTCAGTTTATTAAAAGCCAGCAGCTACACTTTTTGTAGCTGCTGACTTTTGATAAACATACAAATTGGCTGGAACTCCCCTTTAAGGTAACAAAATTTCTCCCTTGTATCTAGTATCTAGATTTTTCATTGCTGGACTATCCTTGGGTCTCTTATGAGGACTTTAGCTGAATACACTGTATTTTTTGAAAGTTTACCAGAATCTCTATATTGGAAATTCTGTTAATGAATATTTAACTATGGGCGCCACCTAGTGACTTTTGTCAATACTACATCCAATAGCATTAATTTACTTATCTGAATAAACCAAATGAACGTTTACACTTATTAACCACTTCCCGCCCGGCCTATAGCCGATTTACGTCCGGGAAGTGGTTTTGAAATCCTGACTGGACGTCCTGCAGGATTTCATGCCGCACGCGCAGCGATCGGTGATGCGGGGTGTCAGTCTGACACCCTGCATCTCCGATCTCGGTAAAGAGCCTCCGGCGGAGACTCTTTACTACGTGATCAGCCGTGTCCAACCACGGCTGATCACGATGTAAACAGGAAGAGCCTTTGATGGCTCTTCCTCACTCGCGTCTGACAGACGCGAGTAGAGGAGAGCCGATCGGCGGCTCTCCTGACAGGGGGGGTTCGCGCTGATTGTTTATCAGCGCAGTCCCCCCTCGGATCGCCACACTGGACCACCAGGGAAGCCCACCCTGGACCACCAGGGAAGGGCAAATAAAAAAAAAGTCTTGGAAAAAAAAAAAAAAAAGATGCCAATCGGTACCCACAAATGGGCACTGACTGGCAACATGGGTAGATCAGTGCCACCCCAGTGTCCATCAGTGCCACCCCTGTGTCCATCAGTGCCACCCCACAGTGTCCATCAGTGCCACCCCACAGTGTCCATCAGTGCCACCCCACAGTGCCCATCCATGCCCAGTGCTCACCTATCAGTGCCCATCTGTGCCACCCATAAGTATCCATCAGTGCCGCCTATGTGTGCCCATCAGTGCCGCCTATGTGTGCCCATCAGTGCCGCCTATGTGTGGCCATCAGTGCCGCATACCAGCGCCGCCAATCAGTGCCACCTCATCTGTGCCTGTCAGTACTACCTCATCGATGTCCATCAGTGCCATTGTAGTGTCACCGTTTGCTCCCTATCACAGAATGCTGCCTAAGTCACGTGGCGGCGAACTGCACATGCGCAATGCGTTCCAACGCCAAATGTGATGCGTTCCAGGGGCTTCACGACACTACCCTTCAGTGAACCCATCACAATTTGTCACGGAAGTGACGTATTACCATACACGGAGCGGGGGGGACAGAGAGAGAGACCCATTCAGAGCGACAGAGAAATAGACATATAGAGATACGTAGATACATTCAGAGCGAGAGAGGGATACAGATAGAGAGATACTGACAGAGAACCGGGGCTCAGGGAGGGGATTACCTCCCCTATGTGCATTACTTCCATTATCTATAATATATGTACACGATCTCTCTCTCGCTCTGAATGTATCTCACTATCTCTATATCTCTATTTCTCTCTCGCTGTGAATGGGTTTCTCTCTCTGTCCCCCTCGCTCCGTGTATGGTAATACGTCACTTCCGTGACAAATTGTGATGGTTCCCTGAAGGGTAGTGTCGTGAATACCCTGGAACGCATCGCACTTGGCGTTGGAATGCATTGGGCATGCGCAGTTCGCCGCCACGTGACTTCCGGAGCATTCTGAGATAGGGAGCAGAATATGACACTGCACCATCTCATCGGTGCCCATCAGTGCCGCCATATCAGTGCTCGTAATTGAAAGAGAAAACTTACTTATTTACAAAAAATTAACAGAAAAAAATAAAAACATATTTTTTTTTTCAAAATTTTCAGTCTTTTTTTAGTTGTTGCGCAAAAAAAATCGCAGAGGTGATTAAATACCACCAAAAGAAAGCTCTATTTGTGGGAAAAAAAGGACGCCAATTTTGTTTGGGAGCCACGTCGCACGACCGCGCAATTGCCATTCCAACTGCGACAGTGCTAAAAGCTGAAAATTGGCTTGGGCGGGAAGGTGCGTAAGTGCCTGGTATGGAAGTGGTTAAGCTATGTTTAATTAAAAAATTAAAACAATAAAATAAAAAATAGAGTGAGAATTAGATATAATATATTTTATTATCTATCTTTTATACAAAGCACTAAGGAAGTAAATTACATGATTTTATATTCTATCTTTCTAGTTCAATACAGTTCACTTTAGCAAGTAACAACAATCTGGTAAGATATTTGACACAAATCTTCTATCACCCGCGAGATAAAGCCCTATTTTACCAACCTTGATACATACTATTATATAATGTATTACAGGGCCCAGGGAAATCCACTGGCTCCAGCAGCACTTTCCCTTCTTGGGGACTAGCCTGGCTAAGTTCCAGGTGATCCTTAATACCATCTCCCCATACAATCAATCACACCAACAGTTCTGGACCAGCAGCTAATTCATGTTTTTAAATCACATGATCAGAATGACCTGTACATGACACAGTCTACTTAGCTGTAAGTATCACAAGCCTATTCCATAAATAATTTCTCTATATATCATCATGGTTTCATATATAAATAGCATATGGTTTACACTGAACATTTTTTATACACATTATAGAGCAATGTGTGACTCTTCATCATACCCCTGAAGAAAGAGAGACATCTCTCAGAAACGTCGGGACAATTTAGAGAACCAAACTGTACAATGCAACGCTGAATTTCTGAATCTTTATGTACAAAAATTTGTGTGTCTACTTCTGATCATGTCAAAACATTTTTATTGAATTTTCTTTCTTTTTGATTCGTCTAATAAATAATATATTAAGATACATTTTCCTCATACATAATTTGTTCACCACAAGTGCCTTAAAAGTCCAGTTAGGTGTTTTATAACTCCTGCTTCTCGTTTGCTTATTTGGATGTGGCACTATATAAGACAGACTCTGATAATCCCTTTTTTGTGTATAGGCTATCGGTCTGTTTTCCTTCGGTCCAAAATTTTAAAACATGCTTCAAAACCTAACCGATGGACCGCTGCCCGATCGGACCAAACCGATGGTTAGAACAGAAAAGCATCGGTTCAAAACCCGCGCATGCTCAGACTAAATGAGGGTACGGGAGTGCTCGTTCTTGTAAACCTCGCATTGGTTTTTGAGATGGCACATTCTACATTTTTCAAAGGTAGTGTTCCGTTTCTTGTTGAACATTTGTTTCTTCGCTCTATTGCTAGAATGAACACGTTGTTTAGCTGATGCTATTTAGCCAGCGTTCTCCCATACAGAATTCTTTTGTTTTTTGCTTCTGATCTCCTTTTTTGGAATCATTTTTCCCTAGCCAGATCTCAAAAATATTTCTTTGTACTACACAATTTTTTTTTTGCTGTTTTGTGCCAAGTTATCACACCACTGTTTTATATACTTTTATAAAAAAAAAAAAAACATTATTTTTTTTGGAGTTTAGCCTGTTTTTTTGTTTTTTATGCCAAGTTATCACACCAATGCCCCCCCCCCCCTCAAGGACGTTGTGTCTTTTGTTAATTACACATTGTATTTTGGAAATGTTTGATGGCTATTCACCAGAAAAACACAATAAACAAGGTTGTAACGTAAAATAAATTTCCATTTATTCTGGAAAAAGCAAATAATAAAAAGAATGGAAACACTCAACCAATTTACAACATACATGCAGACTTTATGGATACCAAAGGCACAGTCCACCATGATCAAGGAAAGAAAAAACAACATCAGGGGTCACAATGTGCAACACAAATCACAGAACTCAAAAGCAGCAGCAAATGCCATAACAGACCCCAAGCTGTGGTACTACACTAAGCTCAGTTTTTTGAAAAATCACGCTGCTCCATCATGGCTTCAAACCGGCCGGCTAGTCAGAACACACTTCAAACAGATAGCACCCCCAAATCCAGCAATACCTGTAAAGATCGCACTGCACCCAGATACGAGCGGACAGGACGGCACTGCAAAGCAGAAACGACCCGAAAGCCAGCACTGAATGACAAATACGATCCCACAAGCACACACTGAACCCGAGAATACGATCTGAAAAAGCACGGAGACCGAAAAGCGCAAATCGGCTCTCACCAACCTTTCACTAACACGCGGTTACACGGAATTAGCAAAAGCGGACTCAAGGGCGGTAATGAAGGCTTTGGCCTACCCCGTTATAGTGACGTTGTACGTGGGTCACGTGTCCGGTCTGACCCGATCGGATTTTGGACTGACGGTGTACGCATATCAGGCCGTACGGTCACTTCAGAGGTGAACTGATGAAAACGGTCACATCGGTTTGGTCTGACCGTGTGTACAAGGCCTTAGTGTAAATACTTGCAGATCCCTGCCTGTGGTATTAATATGAGAACACCAAGCAATTGTATTCACGTAGCTTTTAGGTGCACACTGTACAGAGGACACAGTACACTAAGGCCCCATACACACGGTCGGACCGAACCGATGAGAATGAACCAAAGTTCAGATTCATCGGACCAAACCGACCGTGTGTATAGGCTATCGGTCTGTTTTCCTTCGGTCCAAAATTTTAAAACATGCTTCAAAACCGAACCGATGGACCGCTGCCCGATCGGACGAAACCGATGGTTAGTACAGAAAAGCATCGGTTCAAAAGCCGACGCGTCGGTTCAAAACCCGCGCATGCTCAGACTAAATGAGGGGACGGGAGCGCTCGTTCTTGTAAACTTCGCATTCGTTTTTGAGATGGCACATTCTACATTTTTCAAAGGTAGTGTTCCGTTTCTTGCTGAGCATTTGTTTCTTCGCTCTATTGCTAGAATGAACACGTTGTTTAGCTGATGCTATTTAGCCAGCGTTCTCCCATACAGAATTCTTTTGTTTTTTGCTTCTGATCTCCTTTTTTGGAATCATTTTTCCCTAGCCAGATCTCAAAAATATTTCTTTGTACTACACAATTTTTTTTTGTTTTTTATGCCAAGTTATCACACCAATGTCCCCCCCCCCCTCAAGGAGGTTGTGTCCTTGGTTAATTAGACATTGTATTTTGGAAATGTTTGATGGCTATTCACCAGAAAAACACAATAGACAAGGTTGTAACGTAAAATAAATTTCCATTTATTCTGGAAAAAGCAAATAATAAAAAGAATGAAAACACTCAACCAATTTACAACATACATGCAGACTTTATGGATACCAAAGGCACAGTCCACCATGATCAAGGAAAGAATAAACAACATCAGGGGTCACAATGTGCAACACAAATCACAGAACTCAAAAGCAGCAGCAAATGCCATAACAGACCCCAAGCTGTGGTACTACACTAAGCTCAGTTTTTTGAAAAATCACGCTGCTCCATCATGGCTTCAAACCGGTCGGCTAGTCAGAACACACTTCAAACAGATAGCACCCCCAAATCCAGCAATACCTGTAAAGATCGCACTGCACCCAGATACGAGCGGACAGGATGGCACTGCAAAGCAGAAACGACCCGAAAGCCAGCACTGAATGACAAATACGATCCCACAAGCACACACTGAACCCGAGAATACGATCTGAAAAAGCACGGAGACTGAAAAGCGTGAATCGGCTCTCACCAACCTTTCACTAACACGCGGTTACACAGAATTAGCAAAAGCGGACTCAAGGGCGGTAATGAAGGCTTTGGCCTACCCCTTTATAGTGACGTCGTACATGGGTCACCTGTCCGCGGTCTGACCCGATCGGATTTTGGACTGACGGTGTGTACGCATATCAGGCCGTACGGCCACTTCAGAGGTGAACCGATGAAAACGGTCCGACGGACCAGTCACATCGGTTTGGTCCGACCGTGTGTACAAGGTCTTAGTGTAAATACTTGCAGATCCCTGCCTGTGGTATTAATATGAGAACACCAGCAATTGTATTCACGTAGCTTTAAGTGCACACTGTGCAGAGGACACAGTAGACCAAGTTAAAATACTTGCTGATCACTGCCTGTGGTATTAATATGAGAACACCAGCAATTGTATTCACGTAGCTTTAGGTGCACACTGTGCAGAGGACACAGTAGACCAAGTTAAAATACTTGCTGATCACTGCCTGTGGTATTAATATGAGAACACCAGCAATTGTGTTCACGTAGCTTTAGGTGCACACTGTGCAGAGGACACAGTAGACCAAGTGAAAATACTTGCTGATCACTGCCTGTGGTATTAATATGAGAACACCAGCAATTGTGCAACTGTGGGTGGGCAATGGCTGCTAGCAAAAGTCCCCTGCCGATGCCGCATGACCCCCGGGGGGTGGCTGCTATGGAAGGTCCCAAGGCTCTGATCAGGCCTCAACACGAGTATTCTGTGAAGCTAGGCACCCTCTTTATGATGGGAAGCTTGTGCTGGCCATTTGGGCATAAGAGGAGGGGAGGGTCCCCGCCAGTCCCCTGGCTGTGTGGGAGTCATTCAGGCGCCCCTGCCTTTGGGCTTGGGGGAGGCCGAGTCCGGCCTGTAGTTGTGGCGAGGCCTATTGTCACCTGCTGTATCTAGGTAGGCCTGAGGTTGTGTGCTGGGCCTGGGAGGAGCGCAAGTGAATATAACTAAAAATACAATTTAAAACACAATAATCCAAATTAATGATCTTTGTACACCATTATAGGGCACGATGCAGCCCTTACATCGGTTGCATGGGCTCTGGATTCTACCAATCTGGATCCTGAGCATGTTCGTTTCCTTTTGGATAGTTTGGAATTTTGTTTACTTAAAAACTATTTTTGGTTTGATAAGCAGTTTTTTCTTCAGCGCTGCGGAGTGGCAATGGGGGCTCGTTTCGCTCCCAGTGTGGCCAATTTATTTATGGCCCACTGGGAGCGAGATGCGATCTTCCATGATATGCCGTCCCAGCTCCACTGTTATCGAAGGTATATAGATGATTTGGTACTCATCTGGGAAGGTGATATGCCATCTTTGAATGCCTTCATGACAAGGTTGAATTCTAACCAGTTGGGTATAGTCTTGACCTGGACCGTTTCTACGGAACAGGTGACCTTTCTCGACTTGGAGATATCTAAGTCTGAATCTAGATTGGTGACTAAAAACCACTTTAAGTCGGTGGACAGGAATGGATATATGCCATTGACTAGTTGCCACCACAGATTGTGGCTGTGTAACATACCTCGTGGCCAATTCGTAAGATTGCGGAGAAACTGCACCAGGGAGTCTGATTTCCTGGTGCAGTCCCGTGAGCTGGCCACTAGGTTTGTTGCACGGGGATATTCCAAGCCCTTGATAGAGCAAGAAATAGAGAAAGTTAGGACCGCAGATAGAAATCTGATGATACAGGATAACCCTCCCAAAGATGATCTAGGAAATACAAATTTTAAGATGCTATTGGATTTTAATGTTCAACACAAAGCATTTGAAAAAATTGTTGCCAAATATTGGCCGATATTAAAGGGAGATTTAATTCTTGGTCCTGCGCTCCCAGAGCGCCCACAATTTATCTATAAGAAAGCACCGTCTTTGAGAGATAGATTGGCCCCTGGAGTCACTGATCCTCCTGTCATCCCTCGTCCCAGGCTCTTTAATTTCTTGTCAGGGTTTTATGCCTGTGGCAGGTGTGCCACATGCAAACATGCAAAACGGAATATTAAAAAACGTAAAACATTTGTTTCCAATGTAACCCACGTAGAGTATCCGATAAAGCAGCTAATCACCTGCGCAACAGAGGGCGTAGTTTATATGCTCGAGTGCGACTGTGGGTTACAGTACATAGGGCGCACCTCATGTGAGCTGCACGTGAGAGTGGGTGAGCATGTGAGCAACATTAAGCGTGGCATCAAGACCCACAGCGTATCTAAACATTTTAGAGACCATCATCAGAGGGACCCCAAAAGTCTTGAGTCGACGAGAATCGTATTGGATTTATGAGATGAAGGTTTCTGTACCGTTGGGATTGAACGTCGAGTTCGATCTCAACTGTTTTATATCTAACCGTTGAGAAATGTATTGGGGATTTTATGGCTATCTGAATTGCATTTTGATATTTTTATTACATTTTTATGTAAATGTTTATTTAATTTTAACTGCTTTTATATTTTATAAACGTTAATGCAGTTATATATGGTGAATATGTGATGTTAATTGAGGTTTAGGTGAGGTAAAGGCGGATGACGTCTTTCAATTTTTAATTTTATTTTGTTACCAATTTCTGTTTTTTAAATGTGATCGCCTGACTATCGTCCTTTAGGATTTGAGTATCCTTTGTCTGGTGTTTTCTTTATAAGCACAAGATGGCGCTAGTCTTAGGCTATTTTTAATATTATTACCTAATGTATCCTTGCCCTTTAGGATTTTATCCTTTGTCTGATGTTCTGCTTTGCTGACACAAGATGGCGCTAGTTAATTAGGCCCATGTTGTTGCTGCTATGGTAACCGCATGGTATATATTGTGCTGCGGGACGTTCACGTTAATCCCCGCCCCACGCTGATGAAGTCCCGCCCACACTGGGACGTAACGCGTACGAGGGGGAGGAGCTACGTCGACGTCACCCGCGTTTGCCTCACAGAGACCTCACACGCTGTCTACTTCGATCCGGACGTTTAGCTCCGGTATTTGCTGTCTTACCTGCACTCGGTTCAGAGTGCAGGACAATGTGAGTTTTTATTTTATGTTTTATTATCATTAAACGTTTTAAGCAGAGAGCACTTAGATTGTTTTCTTACTCCTTTCCGGTCCATTGAATGTTGTATGGGAGAGTGTTGCCTTGCATATTGCTCGCTGGTTATATCTGGTGGACGCTTTGGAGTTGAGCCCATGTAAGCTGATTACTATTCTTTGGAGGATTTGCTTTTTGCTTTTTGACCTAGCCACAGGTCGAAGTGTTGAGGTGAGAGGCCACCCTTTAGCCTTGGTGGAGGATAATCCTGTCCTATGGGTCACAGATCTGATGAAGATTTTTTGCACTATTTATCACCATTGTGTTTTTCGGAGCACCTTTATCACTTTGCACTTTATGGACTCTATTTAATTAATTTGGATTATTGTGTTTTAAATTGTATTTTTAGTTATATTCACTTGCGCTGCACCAATTATTTATGTATTCACTTTGAGATATTTTTTGGATTATATCTGCAGTGCTGGCTTGCAATTTAGTTTAATTTGTATTTATTTTTCCAGCGCTGAATCACTTTATATTTTATTGCTGGGCCTGGGAGGGCCAGGAATTCTTCCTGCCCGTATGAGGGGGTGGGGGAGATCAGGACGCTGTGCTGTAGGCTGGGGTCTGATGCGGCTCGCAGCAGGCGTGGGTAGGCCTCTGTGCACTGAGTGCCCCGGGATGGAGGCTGGGAGAATGCCACGGCCTGTTCCACGTGCGGTGGGGCGGGGGGTGGAGAGCTCGCTGGGAGCAACTCACCGCTTGCTGGAGTCCCTGCTCGGGGTCGGAGCCTGCAGGTGGGATGAGGATGGCTGCGGATGCCTCGGTGGAGACGAGAGAGAGGAGGCTCTGGATCTGGAGGCGGCCGCGTCCGGCGCCATCTTGTCTTTTCTGCCCGGTGGCATGTCGGGCGGCTTAAAGTAGTCCCGGAAGGAGGTAGAAGAACCTGGCGAGGGTTGGGATGATCCCCTGGCTGATGCGAAGCGGGTGGTCTGTGAGCCGCCCATGGATGGTGAGTTTATCCCCGTTTTTTGCCTAGAAGCTGCGGGCTAGTAATGAGCTCTTAGGGAGTGCGTCCTTCCAGGCTGGCTTCCGGTCACGCCCCCAAACTTTATAAACTTTATTAAAACATTTTTCATTAATCATTAACATACAAACAACAGTTACCCACATCACCCTCACTCTTCCCCTTTCCATTTTAAATACACATGTGCAAGGAAGGAAACAGAAGACATATTCTTATTAAACTTCTCCAGTTATTACTATGTAATTATATGATCTTCTCGTTCTCCTTTTCGTTAGCTGCCTTTTTATTTCCTCACTCCAACTATCTCTTTATTATCTTAATCCTCTTATACATTCTTACCACACTCATTCTCCAATCTTTTCCAACATCTCTCATAGTCATTTTTGATTATTCTTTCTTCCTATTTTAATACATCACATCTTATCCATTTATTCCTTAATGGTTACCCTTTGGGTGTTGGTACCACTGGCCCAGGGGCGGACTGACAACTCATGGGGCCCCCGGGCAATAGGAGATTATGGGGCCCCCCAGCAAGCTGCATGCTGTGGGGGCACTCGATAGGGGGGAGGGGCCAGGAGCAGCGAAGAAGGACCCAAGAAGAGGAGGATCTGGGCTGCTCTGTGCAAAACCAACTACACAGATGAGGTAAGTATAAACAAGATTTTACAATCCCTTTAATTAAAACCAGCAACTGTTGAGACAACATCTTGGTCAGGTCTATGTACAGTGTAATGTACAGAGTACGTGGGTCAAGAGTAAGTAACAAACAAAACAACATATAGAGTATAGCAGTCGGGATGAGCGCCACACTCACATCAGAGTCCTCCCTTACACCAAAGTCCCAACATTCTCCCTATACATCACAGTCCGCAGAGTCAGTCCCCCTTTACATCAGAATCTCCCCTTACCGCAGAACCCCCACAGTCGCAACCTATGGCAGAGCCCACCCCAGTGTGTCACCTTTTATCTGTGTCCCTTTATACACACACCTTTGCACCTTAGTGCTTAGTGTAGCAGGCAGCTGGCAGGTAAAGGCTTTAAAAATCCACTTGTTGCAGTCTCTAAACTGCACAAGTAAGTTGTGGAGCCAGCTGAATAGTGAACTGCTGTGGTTGGCCACAGATTGGGCATTGAGGCATGTGAATAAAGGCCATGCTTGATGTGTGCCATGATGTCACTGCCCAGACCTGTTGTCGGATCCAAGGCCGAGCTCAGCAGTTCACCAATCAGATGGCTCCAAATGGCAACAAGTGCATTTTTCATGGGCACAAGATTGTTAGATCGACTTCTGTTGAGCAGCAGTGGGCACACATGGAACATACAGTATACATGCACACACACACACACAGTATAGAGACACAATATACAAACACGGACACACACACAGTATACAGACATTTACACACACACACACACACAGTATACAGACATAGTATACAGACACAGACACACACAGTATACAGACATGGACACACCAGTATGCAGACACAGTATACACGCAGGCAAACACACAGTATACAGACACAGTATACAAACCCAGTATACAGACACAATATACAAACACGGACACACAGTATACAGACACAATATACAAACACAGACAGACACACACACACACAGTATACAGACACGGACACACACACACAGTATACAGACACAATATACAAACATGAACACACACACAGTATACAGACACGGACACACACACACAGTATACAAACCCAGTATACAGACACAATATACAAACACGGACACACACACAGTATACAGACACAGTATATGGACACACAGGGCCAGATTCTTGTAGATCGCTGCATCTTTGCGGCGGCATAACGTATCTCATTTACGTTACGCCGCCGCAATTATTTACGGGCAAGTGCTTGATTCACAAAGCACTTGCCTGTAAAGTTGCGGCGGCGTAGCGTAAATCCTCTGGCGCAAGCCCGCCTAATTCAAATGATCTGGGTAGGGGTCGTGGATCATTTAAATTAGGCGCGTTCCGGCGCCGAACGTACTGCGCATGCGCCGTCCCTAAAATTTCCCGACGTGCATTGCGCTAAATGACATCGCAAGGACGTCATTGGTTTCGACGTTAACGTAAATGGCGTCCAGCGCCATTCACGGACGACTTACGCAAACAACGTAAATTTTCAAATTTCGACGCGGGAACGACAGCCATTAACATTGACTGCGCCTCATATACCCAGGGGCAACTTTACACGTCGCAAATCTTACGTAAACGTCGTAACTTCACTGCGTCGGTTGGGCGTACATTCGGGAATTTGCGTATTTTGCTAATTTGCATACTCGATCGGGAAAACGACGTCGGCGACACCTAGCGGCGGAAAAAAAAATTGCATTTAAGATCCGACAGCGTAGGAGCCCTACGCCTGTCGGATCTAATGGTTATCTATGCGTAACTGATTCTATGAATCAGGGCCATAGATACGACGGGCGGACTCAGAGATACGACGGCGTATCAGGCGAAACGCCGGCGTATCTCTTTTGAGAATCTGGCCCATAGTATACAGACACAATATACAAACACACAGACACAGTATACAAACCCAATATACAGACACAATATACAGACACACACATACACAGTATACAGACACAATATACAGACAGACACACACAGTATACAGACACAGTATACAGACAAACACACACACAGTATACACACACATTAAGCATATACATACACACACAGTATACACACTTTTCATCTAGAAATCAGCCTAATTGAACACACTGCTGCTGCCCCCATCTCCTGGCATGCTGGGACTTGTAGTTCCCCAGCAGCTCACAGACACATTCGGTGGTAATACAGGAGAGGAGGCTGTGCCTGTGTATTGGTGGGCAGGTAATCAGTAGGGAGATGTAGCAGAGATTGGAGGAGAAGTTCAGAACATGTTTCCCCTAGGAGAAGTGCACTTTTCACACACAGAAAAACGATCTAACAGCCTCAGAGACAGGAGCTCTGCTAGAGGAAACACAACCTCCCCCTCCCCCTCAGTAGAGAAAGCACTGATAAAACGACATTTAAAGCGGTGGTTCACCCTTATTAACATGTTTTTAGCATAAAATGAGGCATAGTAGCGCGAGCTACAGTTTGCCTGTCTTTATTTTTTTATCCCCGTACTCACAGTGTAACCGTAGACACAAGATTCCGACTCCCCGCGGAGTCAGGTACTTGCCCATTCCCCGAGGGGGGTCGGAATCTTGTCTCTACGATTACACAGTGAGTACCGGACTAAAAAAATAAAGACAGGCATACTGTAGCTCGCGCTACTATGCCTCATGTTATGCTAGAAGAAAAAACATTATATATTTTTTTATTAATAGGGTGAACCCCCGCTTTAACTTGCCTTGCATCAGCCTGAAGTTCATCCCACACTGCATGCTGCAACCCCGCCTCCCTCTCCTCTCCTCCAGCTGTCGGCAATCTCCTGCTCTGTATTCAAAGAAGCCGTGCGGGGGAAGGGGGGCGTGTACACCATGTTCCCATTGGCTGAGGAGGTAGTGGAGGGGTGGAGCAGCTATTGCCTTCCGAAATCTCACTTCAAAATGATGTCGGTGTCAGACATTTCAGGGACAAATGTAAAAATACACAGATTTTTACAATCTGTCCCTGGTTTTACTAAGGCTGGCAACCCTGATGGGGCCCCCTAGTGGCATGGGGCCCTCGGTCACTGCCCAAATGCCTGAATGGTCAGTCCGCCCCTGCACTGGCCATTTCAGCCCCTCCCCTCCCCTTGTCCTTTTACCTTTACACTGATGGTTCTTTTCACATTTTCCTCTTTCACATTGTTCTAAAGGAAGTATCGTTTTATGTCCTGCAGGGTTTCCAAATCTTTTCATATTTCTTCATACTTCCTTGTCTGACTTTTTTCCTTCCATATTGTGCCAAGTACAATCAAAGTTCAGTTTGCTGGAAAAGTCCATCGGCATTGCCATTTTGTCGGCGCAGCCTGTACTGCACAGTAAAGAATCATCCCTGGCTGGAGCACATATGGTAGCTATCTCCTCATGCCTCTCTTGGTATGCTTTGAGCATGTTCACATGGAAGGTCCGCCAGACGCTTTCATCTGAGCACTTAGCTACCAGGTAGGTAGTGTCACAAATTTGCTGCACTACCTTGTAGGGTCCCTGTCAAGAGGCCTGTAATTTGTCCAACTTGGTAGGCTTGAGGGAAAGAACTTTCTGCCCTACAGCCAAGGTGTGATTCCGGGCGGTACGATCATACCACCACTTCTGCTGCCCCTGTGCGGTCTGAAGGTTCTCCTGTACAGTGTCCATGAGTTCCTTCAGGTGGTCCCTGAGCGCTAGTACGTACCTTACCACAGAGGTCTATCCAGCCACTACACCTCCTTCCCAATGGACTCTAAGTAGATCTAGTGGCCCCCTCACCCGTCTCCCATACAATAACTCAAATGGGAAAAACCCTGTAGATTCCTGCGGCTCTTCCCTGTAAGCAAACAGGAGGTGCGGCAGAAATTTCTCCCAATCCCGGTGAGAAGTTGCAGCAATTGCTTTAGCTTTCCATTGAACCGTTCACATAGTCCATTAGTCTGGGGGTGGTAGGGAGAGCTGTGGCTTAATAGGCTTAATTCCACAGAGCTTCCACAACTGCTGGGTTAGGTCCGCAGTAAACTGAGTCCCTTGGTCCCTTGGTCGGCCCATGACCGTATTGAAATTTCCCATTACAATAACCGGCACACCTGGCTTATCCAGAACAAACTCCATTCATTTATACAGAATTTCTCTTTTAAAAGGTGTAGGGATATATAAATTAGCCAACGCATTGGTTCTATTTTCTATAATATAAAAAAATGTCATCAACCTTATTCTGCCTGCAGGTGAACTTCACTCCAGATCTAAACAAAATGCCCACACCCCAATAACAGGAGGTGTGAACTGAATGATACTGAGTTTGAAAACCTCCCTGTCCCAATAGGGACATTTTTGTGAAGTGCATCTCCTGCAGGCAGAGCAATTACACCCCATACATCAGTGGTCTCAAAGTACCGGCCCGCGGGCCATTTGCGGCCCGCGGACCAGTTATAAATGGCCCTCAGGCAGGGTGGAAGTGAGGGGAGCAAAAAAAAAAAAAAAAAAAAAAAAAAACTTTTTTTTTTTTTTTTTTTTTTTGAGCTGGTGCCATCTGGTGGTGAGCCGTTGGTATTACAAGTTATTACCACCAGATGTGAGCTGGCGCCATCTGGTGGTGGCCGTTGGTATTACAAGTTAAGCATTACAAGTTAAACAGCAATTCTAATGTCATTTTACACTATTTTCACTGCCATATTCTTCCCTCCAATTAGAACCCCCAAACATTATATATATTTTTTATCCTAACACCCTAGAGAATAAAATAGCGATCATTGCAATACTTTCTGTTACGCCGTATTTGCGCAGCGGTCTTACAAGCGCACTTTTTTGGGAAAAAATTACACTTTTTTAAATAAAAAAATAAGACAACAGTAAAGTTATCCCCATTTTTTTTAATATTATGAAAGATAATGTTACACCGAGTAAATTCATACCCAACATGTCACGCTTCAAAATTGTGTCCGCTTGTGGAATGCCGACAAACTTTTTTACCCTTTAAAATCTTCATAGGCGACGTTTAAAAAAATCTACATGTTGCATGTTTTAAGTTACAGAGGAGCTAGAATTATTGCTCTCACTCTACCAATCGCGGCGATACCTCACATGTGTGGTTTGAACACCGTTTACATATGCGGGCGCTGCTCGCGTATGTGTTCGCTTCTGCGCGCAAGCTCTTCGGTACGGGGTGCGTTTTCTGGCTCCTAACTTTTTTAGCTGGCTCCTAGATTACAAGCAAATTTGTCAAACCCTGACTTACACCAGTGCAGGTGGTAATAATGCGCTCGCTGACACCAGTGCTGGTGGTAATAATGCGCTCGCTGACACCAGTGCTGGGGGTTATAATGTGTTCGCTGACACCAGTACTGTTGTTTTTGAAGTTTGAAAGTTTGCATGCGGCCCCCCAAGGTATATGAAAACTTGTCTTGTGGCCCTCAGGTAATTTGAGTTTGAGACCCCTGCCATACATATTTGCTGTTGAGAAGACTGCAGTTCTTTTAGCTGGATCTCCCATTCCCTGGACATTGCAGGAACATATAGTTAACTTTTTAACCTGGATAAAAATAACCATTTAAATGTGCCAAATTGCATGTGATTCAATACCCAAAAATATTTGTGTCCCTTCAATTTCCCTTCTTTTGAATTTGTTTACTATACAAATAACACCCTACAAAAATATATAAAATATTTATTTCTCATCCAACATCTATTTTCTTTATCTTTGTTCTGTGATGTTTTTATAGCAAAATATTTCAAGCAAAGTGCGTTTCTCCTTCATACACACCCTCAAAAAACATTGATACCATTCACATCTCTCCCCAATCCCACCCTTATCCTCTCTTTATTTGTTTTGGGTGCTTCAAAAGTTACTTTTCATTGTGTTCATAGTGATGATTATTATTACTTTAGTGTACAATCCTTCCCCTCCCCCCCCCCCCCCCCCAAAAAAGTGTCCAAAAATACTTTCAAAATAAGGGAACCTTTCTGTCCTTGTTCAAGGGTGTCAAAGAACTGAGTCTCACCCAAATCTATTACCCGCAATCTAGCGAGATATAACAGGGCATTTGTGACATTAAGTTGTTGCAGTCTATGCTTTATTTCTGTGAACTTGGCCCCATGTTTCTGCAGCTCTGGCGAAAATTCCGGATACGTTGAAATCCTCACCCCATTATAAAGAATATGTCCCATTTCTCTGGCCTTTTGGAGTATAGTGACCTTTTCCTTATAATTAAACATTTTTAGGAGAAGTGACCTGGGCTGACCTCCTAGTGGCAGTGCTCGAAAAGGGCACTCTTTGCGCCCTTTCGATTGCAAAGAGTGCTGATAAGGTATCATTTCCATAAGTCTCCGTAAGCTATTTCTCCAGGAACACTGTAGAGTTAAAACCCTTGCTTGTTATTCCTTCCTAGTGTATTCTCAATATCGTCCATTTTTGTCACATATATATAAATTTTCTCTCTTATGATTTTAAACTTCTGCTTCATTGGGTTCAAATCATCCTCATCTGAGCTAATCCTTCCCTCTAAGGCTGTTATCCGTTCCTGTACTTTTTGCAAATCGCGTCTTACAAAGTATAGCTCCTCCTTAATACTCTTCAATTGATTAGACAGTTCACATAATGATGACTTACCGGAGTTGACTGCTTTCAGAACTTCTTTCAGCAATAGTTCTTCTGTCACAGATCAGGACTGACTATAAATTGGGAAAAAATTGGACAGTATACTCCAGGTGCGGCCGAACCAGAGTCTTGTCGAGTGGGAGACTTATTGTTTTATCTCTGGAGTTAATCACCTTTTTAATGCATGGCAATATTCTGTTTGATATGTTTGCAGCATCTTGACGTTGCATGCCATTGCTGAGCCTATCATCTACTTGGACCACCAGGTCCTTTTCCATCCTTGATTCCCCCAGAGGTGCTCCCCCCCCCCCCCAGTGAGTAGATTGGATTCATATTTTTTCCACCCAAATGCATTATTTTTCCACATTAAACCTCATTTGCCCAATAATTTGTTCAAATCTACTTGCAAGGTTTCCACATCCTGCAGAGAAGTTATTGCCCTGCTTAGCTAAGTATCATCCATAACCATTGCGAGTACTCCCCATTTATCACTACCCTCTGAATTCGCCCTTGTAGCCAGTTTTCAATCCATGTACCCACCCTATGGTCCATGCCAACGGACCTTACATTGTACAGTAAACGTGTATGGGGAACTGTATCAAATGCTTTTGCAAAATCCAGATACACCATGTCAACAGGTCTCCCTTTATCTAGACGGCAGCTCACCTCCTCATAGAAGGTTAAGATATTGGTTTGGCAAGAACGATTCTTCAAGAATCCATGCTGATTACTGCTAATGATACCGTTTTCATTACTAAAATCTTGTATATAGTCCCTTATCATCCCCTCCAAGAGCTTGCACACTATTGATGTTAGGCTAACTGGTCTGTAATTCCCAGGGATGTATTTTGGCCCTTTTTTAAATATTGGTACTACATTGGCTTTTCTCCAATGAGCTGGTACCATTCCAGTCAGTAGACAATTACTTGACTGAGTTCCCTATGGACCCTCGGTTGCAAGCCATCTGTTCACGGTGACTTATTAATGTTATGTTTTTCAAGTCTAGTTATAATTCTGCCCTCCGTTAACCATGAGGGTGCTTCCTGTGATGTGTCATGTTTACTGAAGCCCCCCCGATTCCCTTGTGAAGACTGAGGTGAAGAATAAATTCCATACCTTCGCCATCTCACCATCTTTTGTAACCAGATTCCCTTCCTCGTTCTTTGTGGAGCCAATATGGTCTGTCCTCCATCTTTTACTGCTTATATACTTTAAGAATTTATTGGGATTTTTGTTGCTCTCCTCTGCTATGTGTCTTTCGTGTTCTATCTTAGCCGCCCTAATTGCACCCTTACATTTCTTGTTGCATTCTTTGTAAAGTTTGAATGCTGATGATGATCCCTCAGCCTTGTACTGTATTTTTTGAAGGCCTTCTTTGCTTTTATATGCATTTTTACATTGGAGTTAAACCACCCATGACTCTCTCCTTGGTTACCAGACTGGCATTTATAGACGCTGGGTGACGTACTAGCTCCACCCACTGCTGACGAATTCCAATACGGAGGTAACGTGCGTACGGGGGAGGAGTTTTTCCTGTGATGTCACCCGCGTCCTTTCTGCTGCTGCTTATGGCTGTTGCTCGAGATTTTATTCCATTTTACATTGCCTATCGTCTACTGGACAGTTGTTTTCTGGCAGATTGTCTTCAGACATACCAGACTGACTGTAGTATGGTGAAGTGCTGTTTTTTTTACCTTTCCCTGGAATAAATACAGTCTACACTTAGAACTTGTTTTTATTTTTTATTCCACATTGGACCTACTATTCACTGCTGCATTGGACTCCACTGCACCATCTCCCTTATGGTGAGAACAAGCTGTCTTTGACCACTTGTGAAAACATATGGTCCAACTCATCTGGTAAGGAGGCACTTCTTATACTGGTGGAGGATATCATCACATTTGCCGAAGATTTTTGCTATCTCACTGGGTGTCATCTTAATTCTTGATTCTTCAGTCAAGGACTTTATTTGCGCTGCACTTTTATTATTATTTATCATTTGTACTTTTTGAGTTTTTTTGTGATTGCCTCTGTTGGTGTTCAGCTTGCAATCAATTTAGTTTTATTTGTAACATTTGTGCGCTTATTGCTGTTTTTTCTAGTATTGCAAAATGTAATATGCTCTTAAAGCAAACCCATCTCTCCTCCGTGTTTTTTGTTTTATCCTAAGTAATATCTTCTAGCAAGGTTCGTAGTTTAGGGAAGTTGGCTCTTTTGAAATTCAGTGTCATTGTATTCTTGCTGCCTTTAAAAGTCTCCTTGTTTTATCCTCTTGCAATCCATCCCGTAATGTTTGGTGAGGTCACTGGCGCATGCGCTCCCCATCCTTTGATGAAAAGAACGCTTTGTGTGCCATTCGTCTCCCCAGTGATAGCATGCCATGTCCGTGATTTCCAGTGTATGCGGCCCAGCTGTGAAGACTCGTGAGACTGGGCATTCATTCACAGCTTCCTGGTTCCCTCCTTGTGACCGTGTGACGTCACACAGGGAGTAAACCAGGGCACCATAGAGACTCCAATAGCGGCAATCATCTGCAGCTTGCAGCCTGACATAAAGCCGCAAAACAAAGCAAATATAGCACACAGAAAATGTTAATATCCAATGACATTTATTAGGAACGAATCAACTTAGTTTTCCTTTCTTTTTTTTACACACTAGATTACAGTGGGGAAACAAGTAACCGTGTCAAAAGAGTCAGAAAACAGTACTCAAGATGGCGCTGCCTTATCTCGGAAAATGTTCGATCGTTCGACGAAATACGAACAAAACAGGTAGTTCGCGCCAAATTCGAGTGACGCGCCACGGCCCATAATTCACTGCGGCATTGCGCACTGATGATTGGCCAAGCATGCACTATGACCCGCATGCTTGGCCAATCACAGTGCCGTCAGTACAGAGAGCCGTAATTGGCCAAAGCCAGGGTGGCTTTGGTCAATTATGGCTCAGGGGGTTTAGTACACGCCCCACACTATAAAAGGCCGCCTGCAGGTCGGCCTTGTGTAGTGTGTTCCGGCGCTGGTTAAAGATCAGTCAGAGAGAGAGAGTGTAATTTTTTCTAGGTAGATAGAGCAGGCAGGCAGGCAGGTTAGTCAGTTAATGTTACAGTGTGTAGAGGATATATATGCATCCCAGGTGTTGTACATATATTTATACACTGTATAGCTTAGCTAGATCAGTTCTTCCTAATTTACTGGCAGGTAGTTGATTGTGCTAGCGGCAGTATTCTCACGTGGTGTATTGCCTGTGTCCTCTGCAGTGTGCACCATAAAGCTACACAGGCATACTATAGACACCCAGCAGGTACAATATTTAAAGGAATTTTTTTATATTTTTTAATTTTTATTTAAGCATCATGATGCTTAAATACAAAAAAAAAAAAAAAATCCTTTAAATATTGTACCTGCTGGGTGTCTATAGTATGCCTGTGAAAACATCTTTGAGAACCCGGGTCTTGCCCCAGGGAACATGTATCAATGGAAAAAAGTTTTCGAACAGGGGAACAGCCAATGGTCGGCCCGAACTCATGCTCAGGCCAAACTGTCCATCCAACACTACTAATAAGTGTTCCTCATTCCCATCTCAGAAAGTTGAGAGGTATAAACTACAAGTATCGCCAGTCGCCGCGGCAGATGGCACCCTTGTAGTTCATTCTCAAGCCCTGCTCCAAACTGACAGTCCACATGAAGGTACAGGCTGAAAACTGAAAGGCTTGTCTGCAGAATCCTGATGTTTACTGATCAGGAATAAATAATAAATGCACAATTTTTTTCTGCAAAAAAATACAGTGGGTATAGAGAAGAATCACCCTCCTCTAAAATAATCACATTTTGATGCTTTGCAGCCTTAAATGAATACAGGCACATTTTTTTTACCCAGTTGTATTTACTTAGTGCAGCTTATAACATCCAAGTGAAATATATAACACCAACATGTCAGAATAAAATTCAAAAACAGAATCATTGAGTTGGAAAAAGAATCATCCCTTGTGTCAGTATATTGTTGGACCACCTTTTGCTTTAACCGCTTTAGGACCGCCCCACATATATTTACTGCGACAGGGCAGCCCTTGAGTGCAAAATCACGTACCTGTACTTGATTCCTTCTTTGGGGTCTGGGGCGCACGCGCGTCATCGGAGACCCGATTCTGCTGTGATTGGACACATCGGGAGCCAATCAGCAGGTCCGGTAGACGCAATATCCGTCTGGAACCTGCCAATCGTTTGTAGAGAGGCAAAATGGCAGTCTGCCTATGTAAACAAGGCAGATCGCCATTCTGCTAGTAAGAAAGACATAGATCTTCTGCTAAGTAGGAACACGTATCTGTCTTTCTTCAGTTAAGCCATCCCCCACACAGTTGGAAACGACTCCCAGGGAACACAGTTAACATTTTGATTGCCTCTGATGTTAACCCCTTTCCTGACAGTGTATTTTATACAGTGACAGTGCATTTTTTTGCACTAATCACTGTATTGGTGTCACTGGTCCCAAAAAAAGTGTCACTTAATGTCACATTTGTCTGCCGCAATGTCGCAGTTCCGCTAAAAAACGCTGATCGCCTTCATTATTAGTAAAAACAATAAAAAATAGTCCATAAATCTATCCCATAGTTTGTAGATGCTATAACTTTTGCGCAAACAATTCAATATAAGCAGAAGACATATGGACCTAAATTGATGAAGAAATAATTTTTTTTTTAAATGTATTGGATGTGTTTTATAGCAAAAAGTTAAAAATATATATTTTTAAATTGTTGGAATTTTTTTTATTTATAGCGCAAAAAATTTAAACGCAGAGGTGATCAAATACCATCAAAAGAAAGCTCTATTTGTGGGGAAAAAAAGGACATCAATTTTATTTGGGTGCAGTGTCACACGACCACGCAATTGTTAGTTAAAGCAATGCAGTACAGTATCTCAGGAAGGGGGTAAAACCTTTCGGAGCTGAATTGGTTTATTACAGCCTTTAGTCTTTTGGGACATGTCTCTACTAACTTTGGCCATCTAGACTTTGCAATATTTGCCCACTCTTCTTTGCAGAACTGCTCAAGTTCAGTTATATTTAATGGTGACCGTTTGTGGATTGCAGTCTTCCACAGATTTTCAATGTGGTTTAAGTCTGTACTCTGACTAGGCCATGCAAGGGCATTCACCTTTTTCTCATTCAACCACTGTGTAGTAATTGTTGCTGTGTGCTTTGGGTCATTGCCATGTTCTTCGGGGTCATTGCCATGTTCTTCCTATTAATAACCTTCTAGCAGAGGGCAGCAGATTTTCTTTAAGATTTTGACAGTATTTTGCTCCAACCATGTTTCTTTCTATCCTAACAAATGATTTAGTCCTTGCTGCAGAGAAACACCCCCATAGCAGGATATTACCACCTCCATGATGTAGGCTGGGTTAGCACCAGTGCGAATTGGATGCCGCTTTCCCTGCATCCAATTCGCATGTCAGGAGATTGTGACCGGCTCTCTATGAAGCCAGTTCACACATCTCCAGAGCTGCTCCAGTTCAAATTGCACAGGAGTCCTGTGCGTCTTCTGGTCTGTTTCAGGTCCAAATTTAGCCCAAAATTTGGGCTGAAATCAAAGTTGAAACAGTGAATGGAGACACACAGGACCCCCTGCTGTGAGCTGCGCTGTTCCTCAGTGTGAACCCAGTCTAAATGGTGTTATTTGGATGGTGAGCTTTATTGGATTTCCGCCAGACATATCGTTTGATGTTGAGGCCAAATCATTAAATTTTAGTCTCATCTAAACAGAACACCTTTATCCATGTGGCCTCAGAATCTTCAAAGTGTGTCTTGGCAAGTGACAGTGACTGCATGTGGCATTTCTTAAACAAATAGAGAAGAAAGAGGATCACCGCTCCAGGTGGGTCACTATGTAGAGTAGACTGACTCAGGATACCGTGGGTGCTGGCAATTCACTGACCATGCATGAAATACGAAGAGAGGAAATGGATAGCCGCACTCCAATAACCAAAAGGTTGTCTTTTTATTCAAACGGACAGCAAATACATCACTTCACAAGGTCACAGCAAAGGAACAAGGGAACAGCCGACGCGTTTCGCACTAAGCTAGTGCTTAATCATGGCTGAGCACTAGCTTAGTGCGAAAACGCGTCGGCTGTTCCCTTGTTCCTTTGCTGTGACCTTGTGAAGTGATGTATTTGCTGTCCGTTTGAATAAAAAGACAACCTTTTGGTTATTGGAGTGCGGCTATCCATTTCCTCTCTTCGTATTTCATGCATGGCATTTCTTAAGGAGTGACTTTTTTTCTCCCATACAAGCCACATTTGTGGAGAATTTGTGATATTGTTGTCACATGCACACAATGACCACTCTTTTTCATAAATTCCTGAAACTTCTTTAGAGTTCCTGTAAGCTTCTTGGTAGCGCCTCTGACCAGTTTCCTCCAGGCTCTTTCATCCAGTTTGAAACAACATCCTGATCCAGGGAGGGTCTGTGTTGTACCAAATACCTTCTACTTCTTAAAATGATATTAAAATCTGTTCATTTTTTTCTTTAAAAAAAAAACATATATGGATAAGTTGCAGCGCTTATATAAGAGGTCCGTAGAAAGTAAATCCAGGAAATGGTATTCAACTCAGTTCAAACAATGGTAAGTAGAAGGTAAATGGAGCTGCCAATTCCGTTTGGAACAGCCAAAGAGTCAGCTGAAAAAATGGGGGGGCAGGGCTTTTTCTGTCCTTGGCCCGAGAGAATGGAATCTACTTCCCCTAAGTCTTAGACAGAGTCCTGACCTACCCACATTCAGGAGGGATCTAAAAACCTATCTGTGGGCAGAGGCAGATTGATAGGAAGAGTGAGGTTAGGGTCATTCTGGCGGGAAGCACTGCTAGATCTGTTGGGAATTGTGTGTTGTCTCTCCTTTGGTCTTATGTGATTTCTATGGTTTTTGTACTGTATTGGTTTTATGGTGTTATATTGTTGTTTTATTATTTGATTTTAATTGTGGTACATATTTTATATTGTTACTATGTTAATTTATGCCTGTAACACTCGGTCCTGTTGTGAATTGTTAAGGTCTGGAAGCGTTTCGATACCTTCGGGTGATTCTATGCTATACAAGCAATAAGCAATAAACAATAAACAATAAACAATAAATGATAGAACAAACCATCAAGGGCACCCAATCACACAGCTGCTTACCCTCCTTAGTGGACTCTTATTACAAAGGCCATATGACATAACCATATGAATGAAGATCGGAAACCCATCAATCTCCATACAGCGTAATCCTAAAACAGCGAGCTAAAATATGGGTGCAGCAACCTCAGGTAACAGCTTTCCTTTTTCAAAAATGCTCCGATAATATTCACCACACATACGTCATCCCATGTAGATAAAAAGAGATAAAACTCATTGCGCAGTATATCAACTAGCGTTTTATTGTAAATAAAAACATGGGAATTAACTCACATTTTCAGCTTTAAAAACAGACTTGTGTTTGTGTATAAATCCAGCAGTTGCCACCGGCAAGAAGGCCACCGTGCCCCAGGTTATACTAGCGCCATGTCGCCGACTCCTCCCTATATCGTTAAATCACAGAATGATGTTGTCAGGGGCGTGGCTTGACGGAAGCTATACTGATTTATATATGTGGGACAAAGTGATTGAAATGCGGAAGTGGGCTGTGTTCCAAACACAGGATGTAATAAAAACTATCACGGCCATCAGGATGGCAGCATTACTCTTTAAAAATCCATTTAATAAATTAATTAATTAAAAAAATTCAAAAACATCAAAACAATCTATGATTAGAAAAGTATTGACCCTTTGAAGAAAACAGAAAACAAAAAGGTAGCATTTATTAAAAAATAATAAAAACTCATTGCACAAAATAACGGACGCAGTGCCATCTTGTGGAAAAGGGGGATACTACTTCGAAATAATCTACAGTAATAACATTTAAAAAAAAAGATCAGCATCTACATACCTCTAAACATAATATGAAACTCAACCTAATAATAATAATAATATCATAGCTTACTCCAAATAGAAAGACCTATAAAACATATTTCTGATAAATGCATTCACATCCTACTCTATGTTTGTGCCGTAAGGGCTGTAAAATTTAGCCTTAGGCTCCATGCACACTGAAGCTAAAAAAAGCTCTAAAAAAATGCCAGTAGCTTTGCAGGGAGCCTTTCAACATTTTTTAACGTTTTTGCAATAGCTTTTAATAGCGTTTTTCAGTGTAGCTTTTCTTTAGCTTTTTTTTTTTTTTCATTTTTTTTTTTTTCAATGGACAAAAAACGCTGGCGCCGTCGCTTTTGAGCGTCATTTTGCGTTTTTTAGCGTTCTTT
This sequence comes from Rana temporaria, assembly GCF_905171775.1. Taxonomy (NCBI): domain Eukaryota; kingdom Metazoa; phylum Chordata; class Amphibia; order Anura; family Ranidae; genus Rana; species Rana temporaria. The sequence goes on along the minus strand of NC_053489.1, from coordinate 560,789,020 downwards.
TCCCGCCGAAATACGTCACTGTGAATGCAGATTTCAGGCGTTCAGAAAAAAGCCAATAAACTCCAAAGCTCATTAACACTGAAAAACGCCCATGTGTGCATGGGCACATAGGCTAACGTAGAGTTCAGTTATAGGCTTTTTAAAAAAAAAAAGCCCAAAACGCCAATAAACTGAAGTTAATCAGCTTCAGTGTGCATGGAGCCTTATAGATTTCCTTGGGTCTCTAATTTAGAGCACCCTCTGGTCATATGGCTGCTCCTCCAATTACCAGTAAGCTTATCTATACCCAAAAACACTGTCCCCTTGAAATTTTAATTGTGATGGGAAGCATAATGGTGTGAGAGACTATGCTTTGGGTATCCATAAAAATAACATGTTATACTTACCTGCTCTGTGCAGTGGTTTTGCACAGAGCAGCCTGGATCCACCTCTTCTTGGGTGCCTCTTATGTGCTCCTGGCCCTTCCCTCCTGTTGAGTGCCCCCACAGCAAGCAGCTTGCTATGAGGGCAACCAAGCCGAGCCACAGCTCTGTGTGTCCATTCAGACACAGAGCTGCGGTTCAGCCCCGCCCCCTCTTTCCTGATTGGCTAACTGACATTGATTGACAGCAGTGGGAGCCAATGGCCAATCAGGAGGGAGCGTCCCAGATAGCCAAGGCACTTGTGCACTTCGCTGGATAGAGATGGGGCTCAGGTAAGTATTAGGGGGACTGGGGGGGGGGCTGCTGCACACAGAAGGTGTTTTATTTTAATGCATAGAATGCATTAAGATACAAAACCTGCCTTTACAACCACCTTAATAAGGCCCCTTTCACACTGGGGCGGCGCTAGCGGCCGAGAAAGGGTTAAAAACCACCGCAAAGCACCTCTGCAGAGGCGCTTTCCCGGTGGTGTAGCCTCGGTGCCCCATTGGTTTCAATGGGCAGGAGCGGTATACACACTGCTCCTTCACCGCTCCAAAGATGCTGCTAGCAGGACTTTTTTTACCATCCTATTTGCGCACCGCTCCAGTGTGAAAGCCCATGGGGCTTTCACACTGGAGAGACAGCAGCGGCTGTTTCAGGTCAGTTTGCAGGCGTTATAGCGCCTGCAAACCGACCCAGTGTGGAAGGGGACTAAAATAATTCACTTTGCTGCTAGGCATTGATAAAGCCTTTGAATTTTTTTGTATCCATCTCCTGACAACTCATGGGGCCCCCGGGCAATAGAAGATTATGGGGCCCCTGGGCTTATAGATGGCTACCACTGCTAGGAGGCAGTACAGAGGCGGGGCAGCTAAAATCTCAGGATTTTCATATCAAAAGCATGTCGGTTTCAGACATATCAGGGCAGTGCCGGGACAAGGTAATTTGGTGCCCAGGGCGAACATGGCAAACTGTGCCCCCCCCCCCCCTCCCCCCCACATACACAATATTTTCGGGCCATCAGCACAGCATTGGAGCTCATTGTGGCAGTCAACAATTGCTTAACCTGCTATCCTCTAGCCTGCAGAGGCTGTATTAGGTCTAGAGGATAGCAGCTTAGGCAGTTCCTAATGGCTCAGTCCCTAGGATCAGTAAAGGATAATTGCCTACAGGCCCTCTTACCAGACCCAGCGAAACTTCTGCAGTAGTGTAGCATGTCTGTACCCTGGTAGTGGCTCAGCGTGGCTCTCTCTGGTGGTGCTGGTTAGCAGCGTGGCTCTCTCTGGTGGTTCTGGTTAGCAGCGTGGCACTCTCTGGTGGTTCTGGTTAGCAGCGTGGCTCTCTCTGGTGGTGCTGGTTAGCAGTGTGGCCCTCTGGTGGTTTTGGTTAACAGCGTGGCTCTCTCTGGTGGTTCTGGTTAGCAGCGTGGCTCTCTCTGGTGGTGCTGATTAGCAGCGTGGCTCTCTCTGGTGGTGCTGGTTAGCAGCGTGGCTCTCTCTGGTGGTGCTGGTTAGCAGCGTGGCTCTCTCTGGTGGTTCTGGTTAGCAGCGTGGCTCTCTCTGGTGGTGCTGATTAGCAGCGTGGCTCTCTCTGGTGGTGCTGGTTAGCAGCGTGGCTCTCTCTGGTGGTGCTGGTTAGCAGCGTGGCTCTCTCTGGTGGTTCTGGTTAGCAGCGTGGCTCTCTCTGGTGGTTCTGGTTAGCAGCGTGGCTCTCTCTGGTGGTTCTGGTTAGCAGCGTGGCTCTCTCTGGTGGTTCTGGTTAGCAGCGTGGCTCTCTCTGGTGGTGCTGGTTAGCAGCGTGGCTCTCTCTGGTGGTGCTGGTTAGCAGCGTGGCTCTCTCTGGTGGTTCTGGTTAGCAGCGTGGCTCTCTCTGGTGGTTCTGGTTAGCAGCGTGGCTCTCTCTGGTGGTGCTGGTTAGCAGTGTGGCCCTCTGGTGGTTTTGGTTAACAGCGTGGCTCTCTCTGGTGGTTCTGGTTAGCAGCGTGGCTCTCTCTGGTGGTGCTGATTAGCAGCGTGGCTCTCTCTGGTGGTGCTGGTTAGCAGCGTGGCTCTCTCTGGTGGTGCTGGTTAGCAGCGTGGCTCTCTCTGGTGGTTCTGGTTAGCAGCGTGGCTCTCTCTGGTGGTGCTGATTAGCAGCGTGGCTCTCTCTGGTGGTGCTGGTTAGCAGCGTGGCTCTCTCTGGTGGTTCTGGTTAGCAGCGTGGCTCTCTCTGGTGGTGCTGGTTAGCAGCGTGGCTCTCTCTGGTGGTGCTGGTTAGCAGCGTGGCTCTCTCTGGTGGTTCTGGTTAGCAGCGTGGCTCTCTCTGGTGGTTCTGGTTAGCAGCGTGGCTCTCTCTGGTGGTTCTGGTTAGCAGCGTGGCTCTCTCTGGTGGTTCTGGTTAGCAGCGTGGCTCTCTCTGGTGGTTCTGGTTAGCAGCGTGGCTCTCTCTGGTGGTGCTGGTTAGCAGCGTGGCTCTCTCTGGTGGTTCTGGTTAGCAGCGTGGCTCTCTCTGGTGGTTCTGGTTAGCAGCGTGGCTCTCTCTGGTGGTTCTGGTTAGCAGCGTGGCTCTCTCTGGTGGTTCTGGTTAGCAGCGTGGCTCTCTCTGGTGGTGCTGGTTAGCAGCGTGGCTCTCTCTGGTGGTGCTGGTTAGCAGCGTGGCTCTCTCTGGTGGTTCTGGTTAGCAGCGTGGCTCTCTCTGGTGGTTCTGGTTAGCAGCGTGGCTCTCTCTGGTGGTGCTGGTTAGCAGTGTGGCCCTCTGGTGGTTTTGGTTAACAGCGTGGCTCTCTCTGGTGGTTCTGGTTAGCAGCGTGGCTCTCTCTGGTGGTGCTGATTAGCAGCGTGGCTCTCTCTGGTGGTGCTGGTTAGCAGCGTGGCTCTCTCTGGTGGTGCTGGTTAGCAGCGTGGCTCTCTCTGGTGGTTCTGGTTAGCAGCGTGGCTCTCTCTGGTGGTGCTGATTAGCAGCGTGGCTCTCTCTGGTGGTGCTGGTTAGCAGCGTGGCTCTCTCTGGTGGTTCTGGTTAGCAGCGTGGCTCTCTCTGGTGGTTCTGGTTAGCAGCGTGGCTCTCTCTGGTGGTGCTGGTTAGCAGCGTGGCTCTCTCTGGTGGTGCTGGTTAGCAGCGTGGCTCTCTCTGGTGGTGCTGGTTAGCAGCGTGGCTCTCTCTGGTGGTGCTGGTTAGCAGCGTGGCTCTCTCTGGTGGTTCTGGTTAGCAGCGTGGCTCTCTCTGGTGGTTCTGGTTAGCAGCGTGGCTCTCTCTGGTGGTTCTGGTTAGCAGCGTGGCTCTCTCTGGTGGTGCTGGTTAGCAGCGTGGCTCTCTCTGGTGGTTCTGGTTAGCAGCGTGGCTCTCTCTGGTGGTGCTGGTTAGCAGCGTGGCTCTCTCTGGTGGTTCTGGTTAGCAGCGTGGCTCTCTCTGGTGGTTCTGGTTAGCAGCGTGGCTCTCTCTGGTGGTGCTGATTAGCAGCGTGGCTCTCTCTGGTGGTTCTGGTTAGCAGCAGCAGCATGGCTCCCTCTTTGGCTTCCCCAGTACACTCCTCTCTTTCTGTTTCTGTCTTTTGGAGCAGTTAAGTACTATCATTCATTCCCCCGGCTTGTTTCTGGGCTATGGGATCTCTTTCTCTCTATTTTTTTTTTCCCCAGCAGAGTGCATGCTGGGAGCTGTAGTCCCTTTCCTGAGAGGCTGGCCGGATGGGAACAGTGCGAGGAGGGGTGGTGGACGGCACCCAGGTGACACCATAAAGAAAGCTGGCAGTTGTAGTGGGTGCTGTCAAGCCCCCCTCCCTCCAACCCCATCATTGAAGCTGTGATAGCGGCAGTGTGAGCGGGGGAGAGGCGAGCTACAGGATCTCAGAATGTTTCGCCCCCCATTTCTCCTGTCAGCAGTGCGGGAGGAGAGACAGCGGCTCTCTCATTACTTTCACCGCGCTTCACTTATTGACTCCCCCGCGTTGTTGATCTTCTGGAACTACATGTCCCATGATGCTCCACTAGTCTGGAGCATCATGGGACATGTAGTTCCAGAAGATTAACAACGCGGTGAAAGTAATGAGAGAGCCGCTGTCTCTCCTCCCGCACTGCTGACAGGAGAAATGGGGGGCGAAACATTCTGAGATCCTGTAGCTCGCCTCTCCCCCGCTCACACTGCCGCTATCACAGCTTCAATGATGGGGTTGGAGGGAGGGGGGCTTGACAGCACCCACTACAACTGCCAGCTTTCTTTATGGTGTCACCTGGGTGCCGTCCACCACCCCTCCTCGCACTGTTCCCATCCCGCCTCCGGCCAGCCTCTCAGTGTGTGACGCTGGGTAGGGAATACCAAGCGCCTGCGGGGGGGGGGGGTTCTCCACTGACAGGGGAATCAATAAGTGAAGTGCTGGTCTGTTCTACGTTTCTGCCGGGTGCAGGAGCGCACTCGGCACATCATTGCAGGTGTAGGTATTAGGGGCTGGTGTGTGCAGACAGTTTTTAAGCACACAGCTAGCACTTCACATGCGCCCCCCTTCCTCCAGTAAATAGTAGCGCCCAGGGCACCCGACCCTTCTGCCCCCCCCTTGTACCGGCCCTGTATCAGGGACAGATGTAAAAAAAACACAGATTTTTACATACTGTCCCTGGTTTTACTGAGCATGGCAACCCTGATGGGGCCCCCTAGTGGCATGGGGCACTCGGGCAGTGCCCGAGTGCCTCAATGGTTAATCTGCCCCTGATTGTACCTATCAACAACTTTGTCCCAGAGATCTTTTGACAGTGCCCTACCACCCATAGTTGATTGTTTGCTTCCATTGCACTACCAGGTACTGAAATGCTCCAGGAAAGCTATTTTCATGTTGAGCTAATCAAAATGACCACAGCTGATCACAGTTACAAGTCAAATGGCTTTGTTTGCCATTGAGAAGGTTAGTAGCTACACCTGATTAAGTTACTGAGTTTACAAGTAATTTTAAGGGGGGGGGTCCATTTTCCAACCCGGTGATTCTGTTTTTGAATAAAAAGTAAATGTGTTGGTGTTATAGCTTTCACTTGGAGTAAATACAGCTGAATAAAACAAAAATGCGTCTGTCTTCATTTCAGATTGCAAAGCAGCAACATGTAATTATTTTAAAGGGGGTGATTCATTTCTATACTCATGTATGTGCATTTATTTATAAAAAAAAAAAAGGTGAACTTATCCTAAAAAAAAGTTAGGAATTGTTAATGCAATACTAAAGTTTTTCAGCAGATGTCACTAATACCTCACTTTTAAATACTACCTTTATTCTTACAGTTGTGTCTGGTTTCTCTTTACCTTTTTTGGAATTGAAATATTTGTGTCCAAGAAGTAAAGGTAGAAGTCCAAATAATATCTTACCAAATATGGTTCAGATCTAAGCATATATCACAAAATCTGTACCACCACCAGATAACATGTATTAAGTAGAAAAAGAGTAGTAAGGTTCTTAAATAATTAGTGGGAAGTGCTCATGTGTCTAAAGTACACTATATTGTCAAAATCTGAAATTCTACTTTTAGTTCATCTGAGGAAACATGCCATATGTTGTTTAACAAAGGAAGTATGGCACTCCAAAGAAAATTAATCTTTTTGATTCAAATATACACTATTAGCTAGATTCAGAAAGAGTTAGGTCGGCGTATCAGTAGAGTACCTAACTCTGAATCTGCGCCGACCTAGGTTTAAGTGTATTCTCAAACAGAGATACACTTAAACCTATCTAAGATACGACGGCTTGCGCCGTCCTATCTTAGGGTGCAATATTTTGGCTGGGCGCTAGGTGGCGCTTCCATTGCGGTCGGCGTAGAATATGTACATCACTAGATACGCCTATTCACGAACGTACGCCCGGCCGACGCAGTACAGATACGCCATTTACGTAACGCATTAGCAGGCCTAAAGTTATTCCATCAAATAGATGGAATAGTAATGTTAAGTATGGCCGCCGTTCCCGCGTCGAAATTCGAAAATTTTGCGCCCATCTATGTGGATCTACCTATATATTGTCAAAAGTATTGGGACACCTGATTTAACACGCACATGAACTTTAATGGCATCCCAGTCTTAGTCCGTAGGGTTCAATATTGAGTTCCCCCCCCCCATTACAGCCATAACAGCTTCAACTCTTCTGGGAAGGCTGTCTACAAGGTTTAGGAGTGTGTCTATGGGAATGTTTGACCATTCTTCCTGAAGCGCATTTGTGAGGTCAGGCACTGATGTTGGACGAGAAGGCCTGGCTCACAGTCTCCACTCAAATTCATCCCAAAGGTGTTCTATCGGGTTGAGGTCAGGACATTGTGCAGGCCAGTCAAGTTCCTCCACCCCAAACTCGTTCATCCATGTCTTTATGGACCTTGTTTTGTGCACTGGTTCAAATCATTTGGTGGAGAGGGGAGTTATGGTGTGGAATTGTTTTTCAGGGGTTGGGCTTGGCCCCTTAGTTCCAGTGAAGGGAACCATTAAGGCATTTGCATACCAAAACATTTTGGACAATTTCATGCTCCCAACTCCCTTCCTGTTCTAACATGACTGCACACCAGTGCACAAAGCAAGGTCCATATAGACGTGGATGAGTGAGTTTGGGGGTGAAGGAACTTAATTGAACTGCACAGAGTCCTGAACTCAACCGGATAGAACACCTTTGGGATGAATTTGAGTGGAGACTGCGAGCCAGGCCTTCTTGTCCAATATATATGCCTGACCTCACAAATGCGCTTCTGGAAGAATGGTCAAACATTCCAATAGACATACTCACAAACCTTGTGGACAGCTTTCCCAGAAGAGTTTAGGCTGTTATAGCTAAAAAGGGTGGGCCAACTCAATTTTGAACCTTACGGTCTAAGACTGGGGTGCCATTAAAGTTCATATGCGTGTAAAGGCAGGTGTCCCAATACTTTTGACAATATAGTGTATATTTGAATCGAAAAGATAAATTTTCTTTGGAGTGCCATACTTCCTTTGTTAAACAACATATGGCTTATTTTCTCAGGTGAACTAGTAGAATTTCAGATTTAGATAGTTCATTTTGGCCAGGCGAATGTCCGAGGTGGAGAGACGGGCAGATGACGTCACAAATTCCACCTAAGCCAATCAGAGGTAGCCATGTATTAATGATATAATCCCTACCAAACTGCTAAAGGAATGTACCGATATTCTGGCACCTCCTATTAAGCAACTGATTAACCAGTCATTCAGGGAGGGCTCAGTACCCTCCCTGTTGAAACAAGGTATAATCAAACCCATCTTAAAGAAACCCACTCTTGACCCCAAAGACCCGGAACACCGTCGCCCCATAACAGGCCTGAACATCTTCTCCAAGATAATAGAGAAAGCAGTGGTACAACAGCTGCAACAGCATCTAGACACCCATAATTTGCTTGATCCTTTTCAATCAGGTTTCCGTCCAGGACCCGGGACGGAAACAGCATTGCTCAAAATATAGGATGATGCTCTTGAGGCCGCAGATGAAGGAGAATCTTGCCTTCTAGTACTCTTGGACCTCAGTGCAGCTTTTGACACGGTCGACCACAAGCTATTGCTGACTCGGCTATCGCAAGTAGCCAGAGTCGCAGAAGGTGACCTATCCTGGTTCACCTCCTTTTTGGAAAACCGTTCACAAACGGTGAAACTGGGACCGTTCACCTCTGAAAAACGCACAGTGTCATGCGGTGTCCCCCAAGGATCCCCTCTGTCGCCGGTGCTGTTTAACATCTATCTTCGCCCTCTTTTCAAAATCATCAGCAGTCAGAAGCTGCTTTACCACTCTTATGCGGATGATACACAATTATACTTTCGTATCTGCAACAAAAAGGATCATCACCTCAGTCTAGAGAAATGCCTCTCTTTGATAGAGAACTGGATGACAAAGAGTTATCTTAAACTCAACGGCTCAAAAACAGAACTTCTACTGTTTCACGCCAATCGAAAGAATCAACCGGCTACACCCTGGACACCCCCACCCATTCTGGGAAAAATCATCTCCCCTAGCACCAAAGTCAAAAGTCTCGGAGTCATTTTTGATACCTACATGACAATGGATGCACAACTAGGGTCAGTAGTCAGCGGATCGCACCATCTGCTGCGCCTACTACACAGACTTATTCCATTTATCCCTAAAGAAGACATAGCAGTCGTGGTGGGAACAATTGTCAACTCCAGACTTGACTATGCAAATGCCCTTTACCTTGGACTCCCAAAGTACCAAATCACTCGCCTGCAAGTCGTTCAGAACACTGCCGCGCGACTTGTGAGTGGGAAAAAACCTTGGGAATCAATCTCCCCATTACTGAGAAGCCTCCACTGGCTCCCAGTGAAAGATAGAATCACCTTCAAAGCACTCTGCCTGACGCACAAATGTATCTTGGGTAATGCACCCAAGTATTTGTGCAAAAAATTAAAGGCATACAACCCCAGTCGCACGTTGCGATCCTCCAACCAAAATCTACTCCAAATCCCTAAAACCAGATACAAGTCCAAAGGAGAAAGGAGATTTGCGGTCCAAGGCCCTCGACTTTGGAACACTTTACCAACCACTATTCGGTTGGAGGAGAATCACTTGGCCTTTAGGAGAAAGATCAAAACCCATCTCTTCTGAGATCAATGGAGAAATGGTCAAACAAGCGCCCAGAGGCGATTCAGTTCGCATGTGCAGCGCTATATAAGTTACTCACTCACTCACTCATTAGTAAAAATATAAGACTTCTCCTGAAAAGAACTCAGCCTGATTCTCTATTTCTGGCAGCAGACGGGAAGTCACCAGGATGCTGTAGGAACACAGTGCTGCTTACTACCTGTATATATAGCTGATGGTACAAGACTTAGATAAAGTGCACATAGGTAGGTTGCCTAATACAGGTTAGTCAGTTTTGGCTGCCCTAGCCAGGGGGAAGGGGTTAATGTTTTTACCACCTTCCCCAGGCTACATTTGTGGGATTTTTTGGGTCCGACCTCCTCTCCAGTGTGTTATAAAAGGGAGAGGGGTCCAGATTCCCAGGGAATTTTTTGTAGTCACAAATGAAGAGAGAAGAAGAGGTAGCGGCTGGACCATGAAACGCAGAGTAGTCAGGTCACCGTTATTTTAGACATTTACATTCTGGATGTATCATTTATGGACTTTCCTCTGCAGGTATGCTGGGGCAGGCACAGTTAGGTTTAGTTAGGAGAAAGACTTCTGCCTGCTGCACTATAATGTTAAGTTCCAACGGTAAAATTGTTTCAACTGCTTTGAGCCTGGTCTGAAGTCATTTAAAGGGGTGCATGTTGGGTTCTGGCGTATGCAAAGGAATCTGGGTCTGTAAAGCACTATGGGGTATGAGTAACACAACTACAAATGGTTAACTCGGCAAGACAAGGAAGAGGAGGCAGTTTCCATGGGTCACTTAATGGAAGAGACATGCTACAAGCAACCAGTCATTAGGTGCAATAACTGGTTACGCGACAGGTCCTCCGGTAATGAGGGGTCAGTGTTCTTGCTCCCTCCCTAGCAGTCCATCTCCCATGGTATGGTACCAGGGAGCAGATTAGCATTACGTAGATCTATGGCCTGATCACGAGGCACGGGAAGAAAGGAGTTATTGAGAACACGAGGTCCACACTATGTGCTCTGCGGAACCCCATTCAGTTACTGGGAGTGAGGTAACAGAGGTATGTTGGACTGATGGAGTAGGTGCAGGCTTAGCACATCCCTCCTAATGCAAAACATGCAAGCATATGTAGCAACATGAGACAAACCACCTATCAGAGGAATTCTGCACTTCAACACTACACAGAGTGAGTCTCATCTCTAAGTCGGGAGACTGCCTTAATGTTAGACTTTCACATGACCACAGTTCCCATCTGTTTCCAGACATCGATGAGCGTACTCTGCCCAAAGTATACCTTCATATACATGTGCACTGTAAGACCCCGCCCACACACACAGAGCAGCCAATTCATTATGTAATACAAATAGTTCATTTGGGCCAGCTTGACCCAAACTATATAAAGTCATAGGAAAGCAGAAATTCTACTTCAACTTTGATGAGCATAGTCATTTTAGTTAAAGAGAGTTAGTTCTAACAACGTATTTTGTATCAGTTGGTTTATGGTATAGACCAATATGAAACTGATCAGCAAGTGTGAAAATGTTTACATCTCAAAATAGATTATACGTACAGTATGCTTAAATTTGTATACAGTTCTTATTGTAGAGAACACTTGATGACAGATTAGATGATATGACTAAATGATACAGTATATCTTCAAGGGGTAGGTCCATGAAGCTATGGGCTCACAGGAACTGGGTTAAATGATGAGCAAAAAGCACCCTAAAATGCACAAATCTAAACACTTATAAAATGTATTGGACTATTTGGAATTGAATGTATGTGATGACACTTTGAATTTTTTTTGGATATGATGTTTGCACTTTTATCTTTTTATTAGCACCTTACCATAGCTATTGCTGATAGTATTTAGCACTGCTTCACTATACCATATACACATTCATTGGTGCTGGCAACACTACAGAAGTTTAGCTGCTTTATACACATTTTTTATTAAGCACTGTGGGCCAGATTCACAGTGAGAGTACGCCGGCGTATCTACTGATACGCCGGCGTACTTTCAAATTTGCCGCGTCATATCTTTATTTTGAATTCTCAAACAAAGATACGACGGCATTTGGCTAAGATCCGACAGGCGTACGGCTTCGTAAGCCTTCGGATCTTAGAATGCAATACTTCAGCGCCCGCTGGGTGGAGTTTGCGTCGTTTTCCGCGTCGGGTATGCTAATTAGCTGTTTACGGCGATCCACGAAGGTACGCGTGGTCGTCGCATTCTCTTACATCGTCGCTAGTCGGCTTTTCCCATCGTAAAGTTGCGAGTGCTATTTCAATGGCTTATATTTAGACTAGCCATGTTAAAGTATGGCCGTCGTTCCCGCGTCGAATTTGAATTTTTATTTTTTTTGCGTAAGTTGTCCGTGAATAGGAAAGGACGTAACGCACGTCGCCGTTCAAAAAATGACGTCGGTGCGACGTCATTTCGCGCAAAGCACGGCGGGAAATTCCAAAACGGAGCATGCGCAGTACGTTCGGCGTGGGAACGCGCCTAATTTAAATGATACACGCCCCATTTGAATTAGGCGGGCTTGCGCCGGACGGCTTTACGCTACGCCGCCGCAAGTTTACAGGCAAGTGCTTTATGAATCAAGCACTTGCGCAGAAAACTTTTGGCGGTGTAACGTAAATGCAATACGTTACGTCGACGCAGATATACCTGAATCTGGCCCTGTATTTTTAAGCACTTTGGGCCAGATTCAGGTATATCTGGGTCGGTGTAACGTATTACATTTACGTTACACCGCCGCAAGTTTTCTGCGCAAGTGCTTGATTCACAAAGCACTTGCCTGTAAACTTGCGGCGGCGTAGCGTAAAGCCGTCCGGCGCAAGCCCGCCTAATTCAAATGGGGCGTGTATCATTTAACGTACTGCGCATGCTCCGTTTTGAAATTTCCCGCTGTGCTTTGCGTGAAATGACGTCGCACCGACGTAATTTTTTGAACGGCGACGTGCGTTACGTCCTTTCCTATTCACGGACGACTTACGCAAAAAAAAAGTTAAAATTCGACGCGGGAACGACGGTCATACTTTAACATGGCTAGTCTAAATATAAGCCATTGAAATAGCACTCGCAACTTTATGACGGGAAAAGCCGACTAGCGACGACGTAAGAGAATGCGACGACCGCGCGTACCTTCGTGTTTCGCCGTAAACAGCTAATTAGCATACCCAACGCGGAAAACGACGCAAACTTCACCCAGCGGGCGCCGAAGTATTGCATCCTAAGATCCGAAGGCGTACGAAGCCGTACGCCTGTCGGATCTTAGCCAAATGCCGTTGTATCTTTGTTTGAGAATTCAAAATAAAGATACGACGCGGCAAATTTGAAAGTATGCCGGCGTATCAGTAGATACGCCGGCGTACTCTCACTGTGAATCTGGCCCTTTATATCAAACACTTTATTATTTATGATTTCTTTGATCATCTTTCATCAACACTTCTTGGTAGCGCATTAGTAACTTACCTCAAATAAAATTATTAAACACCAGTCATGTGAATGTGGAAAAGTTTGGGCCTCAGCCCTTTACTGGGGTTTAAATCAAATTTTAACTTGAATTTGTATTAACAAATTGTATTGCTTACATTGTATAACCTGCAAGACTTCTCGACTTTATCACCATAAATGAAATAAAATGAACCATCTTAAATCATTGGAACCACTGTCCCCCCAGAAAGTGGGTAAAATTACACCCAACAACAGCTTGCTATTGTATATAAAACTGATATAGCCCACTAAGGCTCATTCACATTATCGTGATTAAGCTACATTAATCTCAGAGATCAACACAGGAGTTGTAAAGGAAAAAGTTTTTTCACCTTAATGCATTCTATGCATTAAGGTGAAAAAACTTCAGAGTATACCACCCCCCGGCCCCCCGTTATACTTCCCTGGCCCCTCGAAAGTCCCGCGCTCGGTCCCGAGATCCTCGTCGCTTCTCAGCCTGGCCGCTGATTGGCTAGAGCGGATGGATTGAAAGCAGCTATTGACTGGTGTTGCTGTCAATCACATCCAGTGACGCGGCGCTCAGAGGGGCAGGGCCGAGTGATACAGGAGCGCGACACACCATGCAAGCTCTCTAGCATGAATGTGTGTAGTTCTTGCGGGGAGGACCAGAGACAGCCGCCGAGGGACCCCAGAAGATGTGGATCGGGGCCACTCTGTGCAAAACGAGCTGCACAGTTGAGGTAAGTATAACATGTTTGTTATTTAAAAAAAAAAATTGTTTACAACCCCTTTAAAGCAAAGGCACATAGAAAACAATTGTTTATGTGCCTTGTTCAAACCCTAATGCCGTGTACACACGATCATTTTTCGGGTTGTAAAAAACATTTTTCAGGCTCTAGAAAAAACAACGTTTTTTTATACTTCATCATTAAAACGGCCTTGCCTACACACGATCGTGAAAAAAAAATGCTCTAGCAAAGCGCAGTGACATACAACACGTACAACGGCACTATAAAGGGGAAGTTCCATGCGGAATACGCCACCCTTGGGGCTGTTTTTGCTGATTTTGTGTTACTAGCGTGTTAGTAAAAGTTTGGTGATAGACGTTTTGCACTTTTCAGTCTTCATGCTTTAAAGATCGTTTTCTGCTGTTCAGTTTGTGCTTGTGGGTTCGTATCTGTCTTTCAGTGCTTGTAGTCAGTTCGTATCTGTCTTTGCAGTGCGTTCTTGTCCGCTCGTTACTGTTTCAGGTCGTTCTTCAGAGTCCTTGCTGTTCTTCAGTGTGTTTTTTTTTTAGTTCGTTCTGATTAGACGACCGTTTTCCAGCCATGTTGCGCGTACGTTCTCGTCGCCGAGATCGTGCTGTGCTTGGTGCTGGGATTTCTGCTTTATCCCGGCCCTGGTCCATGAACAGGGTGAGGAGGAGTTTGTGGGCCAAGAATTGGTTGCTCCGTAGGAACCAGTTCTCTCATATGCCTCTGCTGCGGGAGATCCAGGAAAATAACCCTGATGATTTCAGGAATTTTCTGAGGATGTTTGACCCCGTCTTCCAGCAGCTCTTGGCTTCAGTGTCTCCCTATATCACCAGGCAGGACAACGTTATGCGGGAGCACTGCTGAGCAGAGGCTAGTTGCTACGTTGCGATACCTGGCAACAGGGAGAAGCTTGCAGGACTTGAAGTTCTCGACAGGCATCTCCCCCCAGGCTCTGGGGATCATAATCCCGGACACCTGTTCTGCTATAATCCAAGTCCTGCAGGAGGACTATATTAAGGTAAGTTTTGTCCTTTAACCTCACAATCTATGTAGTTAATGCTTGCTAATGTATTTTATGTTTTGAATCGGTCCCTAATTAACATGTTTGTAATATGCTGTGAATGTACCCTTTGTCCCCATGCATGCTGTAAGCTTTGTATGCTCCTTTTTTGGCCTACATGCATATTTCCAATAGCCAAGCTCTCCAACATTCTATCCTGGGCCCAAACACACCTAGCCTAGTCACTTCCCAAAGTATTTTGTCTGCTCCATTATAGTGCTCTATTTGGTGTCTCCCTACATCACAATGTATTGTGTCTGCTCCATTGTAGTGCTCCATTTGGTGTCTCCCTATATCACAATGTATTTTGTCTGCTCCACTGTAGTTCTGAACTCTTTTGGGGAGTTCAGACACAGTGCTAGATCCTTTATTTTTGAGGTCTATTTTTCTGTCTTTGCAGATGACACCAAGCTATGCAGTGGAATAACGTCCTTACAGGATGTCTCCAATTTACAAGCCGACCTCAATGCTCTGTCTGATTGGGCAACTATGTGGAAGATGAGGTTTAATGTTGATAAATGTAAAGTTATGCACTTGGGGGCTAAGAATATGCATGCATCATACATACTAGGAGGAGTACAACTGGGGGGGATCTGTAGTGGAGAAGGATCTTGGGGTTTTGGTAGATCATACGCTCAATAATGGCATGCAATGCCAAGCTGCGGTTTCCAAAGCGAGCAAAGTCCTTTCTTGTATTAAGCGAGGTATGGACTCCAGAGAGAGATATCATTTTGCCCCCCTGTACAAATCATTAGTAAGACCTCATCTGGAATATGCAGTTCAGTTTTGGGCCCCAGTTCTCAAAAAGGATATCGGAAAACTGGAGAAAGTGCAGAGAAGGGCAACCAAACTGATAAGAGGAATGGAGGAGCTCAGCTATGAGGAAAGATTAGAGGAACTGAATTTATTCACTCTTGAGAAGAGGAGAATAAGGGGGGATATGATCAACATGTACAAATATATAAGGGGTCCATATAGTGAACTTGGTGTTGAGTTATTCACTTTACGGTCAACACTGAGGACAAGGGGGCACTCTTTACGTCTAGAGGAAAAGAGATTTCATCTCCAAATACGGAAAGGTTTCTTCACAGTAAGAGCTGTGAAAATGTGGAACAGACTCCCTCCAGATGTGGTTCTGGCCAGCTCAGTAGATTGCTTTAAGAAAGGCGTGGATTCTTTCCTAAATATACAGAATATAACTGAGTACTAACATTTATAAGTAAAGTTGATCCAGGGTAAATCCGATTGCCTCTCGGGGGATCAGGAAGGAATTTTTTCCCCTGCTGTAGCAAATTGGATCATGCTCTGCTGGGGCATTTTGCCTTCCTCTGGATCAACTGTGGATATGGAGTTGGGTGTATGGGATTGTATTGTGTTTTTTATTTTGTTTGTTTATTTATTTATTTATTTTTTTTGTGGTTGAACTGGATGGACTTGTGTCTTTTTTCAACCTGACTAACTATGTAAGGTCCCCAACTCATCTTGATCCCCCTTCCCCAAAAACATAATTTTATTGGGCCATCAGAGGTGGTGATGAATCTGATTAGTGATCCATTATTTTTTTGGGTCTTAAAATACTCTTTCAAATTAATGATATCCTGTTTTTGGCAAGAATGTTTTTGGATAATCTGATTGCAATGTTTGTTTGAATTTTTTATTTTTTTTACTCCACAGTTCCCTACTACACCACAGGAATGGCAGACTGTGGCATCAGAGTTTGCGCAGCGTTGGAACTTTCCAAACTGCGGAAGAGCCATTGATGGCAAGCACGTCCGCATCGTACCACCACCCCGTTCGGGATCCTATTACTATAATTACAAAGGGTTCCACAGTGTTGTGATGATGATGCGGTGGTGTCGGCCAATTACGAGTTTTTATTTGTGGATGTGGGGAAAAATGGGCAGATGTCTGACGGCGGAGTCTTTGCCCAGACCAAGTTCGCCCAACGGCTTCAATCGGATGACCTGGGATTGCCACCTGCAGAGGAGAATGAAGAGGGACTACCCTTTGTCTTTGTTGCTGATGAGGCGTTTGCACTGGGTACCCCACCTGATGAGACCTTTTCCCCAAGGAACCCTCACCCCTGAGAGGAGGGTTTTTAATTATAGGCTGGCCAGAGCCAGAAGGGTGGTCGAAAATGCATTTGGCATCATGGCCAGCCGGTTCCAATTATTCCTCACCGCCATCAACCTGGCGGAATACAAATGGAACCATGTCATCATCTGTTGTTGCATTTTGCATAATTATTTAACCACTTAAGGACCGCTCACTGTATATATACGTCATTTTTTTAAAGATGGATATCTCGGTAACGGCAGCAGGTGCTTCCACAACCGAGATATCCATCTTTTCAGTGAGCGGTCCTGTCAACGATAACCGTGGTCTCCGCAGCGGATTCGCCGCAAGATCACCATTATCGGCGGTGGGAGAGGGCCCCCCCGCCGCTCTCCCGCGCCCTCCGCCACTTACCGGAGCCGTCGGCAGCGGTGGAGGCGATCGGGTCCTCTCCCCTGCTCGGCTGGGATACGAGTGAGGGCAAGATGGCCCCCACCCGTCCCCATAGCATAGCAGGGCGTAAGTGACGTCAAAACGTCACTTCCGCCCATGCTTCTTAAAGCAATATTTTCTTGTTGTCATTTTTCCAAATGACAATTTGTTTGGTCTTTTTGACACCAGATCTCATAATTAAGAGGACCTGTCATGCTTTTTTCTATTACAAGGGATGTTTACATTCCATGTAATAGGAATAAAAGTGATCCATTTTTTTTTGTGTAAAAATTAATAAAATAAAAATAAATAAATAAGAAAACAAAAAAAATACGTGAGTAGCGCCTGCATATGAAAACGGTGTTAAAACCACACAAGTGAGGTATCACCGCGATCGTTAGAGCGAGAGCAATAATTCTAGCCTTAGACCCCCTCTGTAGCTCAAAAGATGCAACCTATAGAATTTTTTAAACGTCGCATATGGAGATTTTTAAGGGTAAAAGTTTGATGCCATTCCACGAGCGGGCGCAATTTTGAAGCGTGACATGTTGGGTATCATTTTACTCTGCGTAACATTATCTTTCACAATACATAAAAAAATTGGGCTAACTTTACTGTTGTCTTATTTTTTAATACAAAAAAGTGAATTTTTTCCAAAAAAAAGTGCGCTTGTAAGAGCGCTGCGCAAATACGGTGTGACAAAAAGTATTGCAATGACCGCTATTTTATTCCCTAGGGTGTTAGAAAAAAAATATATATAATGTTTGGGGGGTTAAAGTAATTTTCGAGCAAAAAAAAATGTTTTAATCTTGTAAACGCCAAATCTGAAAAACAGGCTTGGTCCTTAGGTGGTTAAAGAGACATTCTTCGAATTATCTATCCATTGTGCCTGATGAGGCCGTTAAACAAATGCCATTGCCGGCCCATGAGGCTGGCCCTATAGGCTTGGCCCCCCAAAGCGCCTGTGATGTCTGCCAAAGATATGTGGATTATTTTATGGGTAGGGGGGCCATTGCAATGCCTGATCTTTCCAAAAATGTATTTTGGAATGAAAAAGTCTTTTTTTTTTTTTTCTAATTTGGGTTTATTTGATCTTTCTCCTAGGTTATCTTAGTGCCATTGTAGTGCCATGTGTATTTTCCTTTACTAAATAC
Source organism: Rana temporaria (assembly GCF_905171775.1). Taxonomy (NCBI): domain Eukaryota; kingdom Metazoa; phylum Chordata; class Amphibia; order Anura; family Ranidae; genus Rana; species Rana temporaria. The sequence continues at coordinate 560,771,154 of NC_053489.1, read as the reverse complement.
CCATCATTGTTAATGTAAACAACACAAATATTTATTTGTTCTTTTAGGCAGCATTGATATAAGAAGCCACACATTGTTGAGTAGAAAACATTTTTTTATTGTTTCACATTTTAAATGTGTATTTTTTTTGGTGTTTTTATTGTTATTTTTTTAAAAGATATATTTTTTAGGTGAAAACTTTTTTTTTTAATTCCAAAAATATATATATATTTTTTAGATAGTATTCCAAAAATGTTTGATTTACAATCACATTTTTTTTTTAGAATCTAAAATGTATTTTTTTCTGGTTAAAACGCATGAACAATGTAACTTTTTTCGTTTGTCATTGTTCATACGTTTTAGCACGTAAAAATAAAAATTCAGATGATTCCCAGAAAAATAATATTTTTTAAAATACAAATAAAAACAAATAAAACATTACCAACAAACAAACTTAAAGTATAAACATTTTTTTTTGTTCAAACCCTCCCAAGAACATCAATCACATATTTTATTAGTTGCTCCACCCTTTTTGTATTTTCCCTTATCTGCCCCAAACTGGTGTTGATGTCCTCCAGGTCAGCAGAGCAGGCCATCACCTCGCCAATTAGCATCTGAGCGCTGTGTGTATCAAAGCCGTCCCCAGCCAGAAAAGCTCCTGAAATTTGGAAACACACAAAGTATTATAAATATGCAGGCCTACATCTATTACCTGAAGCTGTGGTGTATGACACTGACCTGTTGTGGTGCCACTTTCTCCTTCCTCCGCTTCTTCTTCCTCCACATCCCACGGGGGTGGGGCTTGGGTAGGAGGTGTGGGGTTTCTTGGCTCCTGTCTGGAAGCTCGTTGTCGTCCTATGAGATTGTAACAAAAGGGATACTTGAGTCAAAAAGATTTGAGGCCTGAAAGAGGAATATGAATCATTCTTATTGTAAGTGTGGTCCAATTGTCTGTTTTGTCAATACTTCTAAGCTGAACACATGATTGTATCCATTACCAAAGCTGCTACATTTATCTATTTTTGGTCAAGTTTCCCACATGGAAACACACCAAGTATCCACTGGGTCACCTGTGTGTGACACCCTAAATAGGTTGTTCTTGTGGCCAACACTTGTGCTACTGAGTCCACATGTATAACCAACTGCTGAGCATACTCTCCTTACTGTATATTGAATTCAGTTTGATTAGTTAAATCTAGTTAAGAACACATCTACACTAAAAAACACATAAATAGTTCAAAATGTCAAGTTTCATGTTTGTGGGCACAATAATTGGTCGTATGAGTCGTCGTTCATTCGCTCACTAATAATAAAATATGATCTTTTTGTCTGATACAGTGTTAACTACATTTGTCCATGCCTAAATAGGCATGATGAAATTTCTAAAACACTGTATCAGACAAAATTTTATTATTAGTGAGCGAATGAACGACGACTCATACGACCAATTATTGTGCCCACAAACATGAAACTTACATGGAAAATTACTCTCTTTTTCTAATGACTCTTTTAATCTTCTGGTATTGCTCCGGCTCTCTCAATTTGATGTCAGACCATCTTTTGCGGAGCTGTTCCTGTTCCCCCCAAATTTGTGGTACAGACTTTTGACCACTTTGTCCATTATTTGGGCCTTCACCTTATTAGGGTATTTGTATGGGCCATGCTTAGCATCATAATCCTCCCTCCTCAATATTGCCACCATTTCCACCATCTCCTCAAACGTCATATTTGTGGCCTTGTATCTCCTGGATCTGGTGTGTGGTACTGCCTGGGTTTGCTCCTGGCTAGAGGTTGCCACTTGTCGAGTGTCCGCCATGTTGTCTTGCACTAGACAACCGAGAAGGGGCGGGGAAAGTACTAGAACGAACTTCAGGGGCGGAGAAAACGTGAGGAGCTTCACGCATGCGCAGTGTATAAAGGGATACCGCATGGGTCAAAACGACGTTCAGTGTGTGGAAGAAGGCGGAAGGAACGGACGTGTACAACGACGGTACATAACATGATTTTTTACTTTATTGATCAGTGGATGAGTTTGTGGCCAATATATGGTGAGAAATAGTGTTGAGCAGAATATGCCATATTCGATTTCGCGATATATCTCGAATATATATTCGAATATTCGAGATATATTCGCTAAATTCGAATATTCGTGATATTTTATCGAAATTAAATGATTGCGATTTTTCGCTATTGCGAATGCGAAAATAATTGCGATTTTTTGATAACTGCGGTAGGAGCACTCTGATTGGCTCAGAATATTCGTGATATTTTATCGAAATATCGCAACATGCGAATGCGATATTTATTGCGCAATTTCGAGAAATGCTGGAGGAGCGCTCTGATTGGCTCAGAATATTCGTGATATTTTATCGAAATATCGCAACATGCGAATGCGATATTTACTGCGCAATTTCGACAAATGGTGTAGGAGCACTCTGATTGGCTCAGAATATTCGTGATATTTTACAATACAAAATAATTGCGAATATTCGGCAAATGCGGAAGGAGCACTCTGATTGGCTCAGAATATTCTTGATATTTTACAATACAAAATAATTGCGAATATTCGGCAAATGCGGAAGGAGCACTCTGATTGGCTCAGAATATTCTTGATATTTTACAATACAAAATAATTGCGAATATTCGGCAAATGCAGAAGGAGCACTCTGATTGGCTCAGAATATTCTTGATATTTTACAATACAAAATAATTGCGAATATTCGGCAAATGCAGAAGGAGCACTCTGATTGGCTCAGAATATTCTTGATATTTTACAATAGAAAATAAAAAGTGTTTTGCATTGGTGGTGATTCTTTACTCTATCCATCTGTCACAGCCGTTTGTCAATCAAACACCTTGAAGATTGAACACGTTCATGCTGCATGCTTTGGACTTTTTTTCACTTCACATATCAAAGACATTTTTATGAAAGATTATTTTTCTATTATTGGGACTATATTTCTTTTATATATTTGTTTCACTGTGTATTTCACAAGTTATTTGCGCTTGCTTATTTTATAATTTGCCCACATGTCTTGTCACTAGACATATTTTTTATTCTTGTTGAGCGACTCCATTTTCTGTCTTGTATTAAATTATGTTGTATAACATTTTTGAGTTGCTGCTGTATTCTCCCCTTTTTTAAGGTATGCGCAATTTTTTCCTTCTTACAAAAAATAATAATATCAAACATACAAATATTCATAACAGAAACATACACAAAGCCCCCCCCCCCTTTTGCATCAGAGACAATCAGAGTTCTCCTACCACAGTTATCGAAAATTCGCAATCATTTTCGCATTCGCAATAGCGAAAAATCGCAATTTTTTTTTTTCAATTTGGCAACATAAAAGGATCGCCTCAGCTTAGCTACTCGGCCCAGGGTCTCTAATCATACCAGCAATGCTTTTAGACGTCGATAGGATGTGATCTGTTTTAAAAATCAAATTGAAAAAATGCGAATATTCGGAATTGCGAATATTCACCGCGAAATTCGAAATATAGCGCGATTTCTCGAATATGCTATATTCGAGTCGAATATTCGCAATGCGAATATTCGTGAGCAACACTAGTGAGAAAGTTTATTAGTAGAGGCTTGACTGACATTAGTTTTTTTTGTATTGATTTTGACGTGCAGAAAACACGGAAGCTTTCAAAGACCATGATTTTTTTTACTGAATTTGTGCAGAGATGGAGGGATCTGCCAATATTGTGGCAAACAAAAAGCAACCTTAATAAAAAACAAAGAGGGAATCAAGCACTGGAGGGCCTGCTTGCATTTGTACAGACAAATATCCCCACAGCAACAGTCAAGACTGTGAATAAAAAAATTGCGACCATTAGGGGCACATATAGGACTCAACGAGCGCTAGTCCTGATCTCAATGAAGTCTGGAGCTTCTGCTGATAAAGTATATAGGCCAAACCTCTGGTACTACAGCCAACTCCATTTCCTGGATGACCATCTGGAGTCCAGGGCATCCCTTTTTACCCTTCCCCCCAGAAGGAGCTCCAGCCTTTCCTGCAGCCAACCCTCCAGATTTTCTGTAATATATATTAGCATTCAAATTGCATCTGTCATGAGTTGAAAAATGTGTGTGATTTATGAAGATAAAAAATAAACTTGCTGCTGTGCCTGCTCCTAGGCCTGATCCTGCTCCTCTTCCTGAGCCTGCTCTTGGTCCTGCTCCTGGCACAACCTCGACTCCAGGGACCCAGCCTCCGTGGACTCGGGCTGCAGGGAAGACTGCAGGGAAGGGGAAAACCAAATCCAGGAAATGAGGAGATATGTGATGCTGCTATTGGTCCCAATTTTTTGGATCATATCCTTGGTTGTTTGCTGTGGGGAACTGCGTCTTTACAAATGCAAGCAGGCTCTCCAGTGCTGCTTTCCTGGCTTCTTTGTTTTTATTAACAGAGTTTTTTGTTTGCCTTCAGCCTTTATTTTATGTTACTTACACCAGAATAAATGGATTTTTTGTTTGCTGACAAAACTTGACCATGTGCTCTTATTAAAAATAGAGGGCCAGATTCAGGTACCTGCGCTGCGGCGTAACGTATATCGTTTACGTTACACCGCCGCAAGTTTTCAGCGCAAGTGCTCGATTCACAAAGCACTTGCCTGTAAACTTGCGGCGGTGTAACGTAAATGCGTTCGGCGCAAGCCCGCCTAATTCAAATGGGGCGTGTACCATTTAAATTAGGCGCTTTCCCGCGCTGAACGTTCTGCGCATGCTCCGTTAGGAATATTCCCGCCGTGCTTTGCGCGAAATTACGGCGCCCCGATGTGTTTTTTGAACGGCGACGTGCGTTGCGTCCTTTTGTATTCCCGGACGTCTTACGCAAAAAAAAAATTGAAATTCGACGCGGGAACGACGGCCATACTTTAACATGGCTGGTCTAAATCTAAGCCATGAAATAGCAGGCGTAAGTTTGCGACGGGAAAAACCAACTAGCGACGACGTAAGAGAATGCGACGAACGCGCGTACCATCGTAGATCGCCGTAAACAGCTAATTAGCATACCCGACGCAAACTCCACCCAGCGGTCGCCGAAGTATTGCATCCTAAGATCCGAAGGCGTACAAAGCCGTACGCCAGTGGGATCTTAGCCAAAAGCCGTCGTATCTTTGTTTTTGAATTACAAATAAAGATACGATGCGGCAAATTTGAAAGTACTTCGTACTTTTTCTGTGAATCTGGCCCAGGAGGGGACATTTAAAAAAATACAATTTTCTAATTAACAAGGGACACTAACCTCCTTATTGGGAAAATTATACTAAATAATAATGTTGTTGTGGTAACTTGACACACTCCAAAAAAATAAAATAAAATGGAAAGCAGTCTAAAATATTATCCAATTAATAACCAAAAAAGAAGAGCTACATTAAAAGATTTAAAATATACAGAAAACGTTTTAGAGGGACATCTGGCTTCCAAAAAATCATTAAGATTCATGAGATAACAATAAATAATAAAGTAACAAGCTTGTCATAACTATGTGAGAATATCAGCAGCAAAAGATTTGGATTAGTGTAGCATTAAAAAGAAGAAACGAATGCGCTGCATTACACGATGCAATAATTTACAACATAACGAATGTGCTATCTCCATTACGAACGCTAGTTTTACCAGAACGTGCGTTCCTGTCTCATAACTTGCTTCTGAGCATGTGCAGGTTTTTTCACGTCGTTAAAGCCCACACACGACCAATTTTTACAACCTGAAAAATTACAAAGTTTAAAACGTCGTGAAAAAATAGAGCATGTTCAAAAAAAAATGTGGCCGTTTTTCAGAACCCGAAAAATGCTCTGAAGCCCACACACGATCGTTTTTTAAATGACATTTAAAAAAAACGTTTTTTACAACCCGAAAAATGATCGTGTGTACGCGGCATTAGGCTGGATTCACACTTATGCATTTTTAGAGCTTTTTGCATTTAGCAGATTTGCACTACAGTCCATTTAACATGGTTTCCTATGGAACACGTTCTGTAGTGCAAATCTGCAAAATGCAAAAAACACAAAAACTGCATATGTGCGAATCCATTCAGTGCAGCATGTCTGCAATTTTGCGCTTACGGTTTACCAAAACCATATAATGTGAGGTCAAACCTAAACACTTTAAATTTGTATGTCATCAGGCAAGCCCTTGCACTACATAGTTGAAGGTAAATCAAAATTAAATTGAATAGGAAAGCTGTATAATGTATGGCCAATGTAACACTACCACCCCCCCCCCCCCACACACACACACACACACCAGTAGTGTATTTAGGTTTTGTGCTGCCCTAGGCCTTACTAAACTTCTGCACCTCCTAATTTAAATATGACCCACCCCTTCCTGTCAAGGCCACACCCTGTTTTTTTTTTTCATTTTCAGGGGGGGGGGGGGGGACACTAGTTCTGAGGGCCCTGGGGGTGGGCAATGGATTCCCTTAATTTGCATAGTTTTTCTCTCACATCCTGTTTGGCTATGGGGCAGGAAGTGAAGGAGAATCTCCGCAATTGGACAGGGATGGTAAAAAATAAGCTGACAGGGGCTATAACCCTCCCTTACTCTATCCAAAATGAAAAAAAAGTGATTATAGTTCTACTTTAACCACTTAAGGACCACCTCATGTAAATATACGTCAGCAGAATGGCACGGACAGGCACATGCACGTACCTGTACGTCCTCTGCTTGACGTGGGTCGGGGGTCCGATCGGGACCCCCCCCCGGTACATGCGGCGGTCGGTAAGCCTCGGGGAGCGATCCGGGACGACGGCACGGCTGTTCGTTTATAGCCGCCCCGTCACGATCGCTCCCCGGAGCTGAAGAACGGGGAGAGCCGTATGTAAACACGGCTTCCCCGTGCTTCACTATGGCGGCGCATCGATCGAGTGATCCCTTTCATTAGGGAGACTCGATCGATGATGTCAGTCCTACAGCCACACCCCCCTACAGTTGTAAACACACACAAAGTGAACCCTAAATGTTACAGCGCCCCCCTGTGTTTAACTCCCAAACTGCAACTGTCATTTTCACAATAAAGAATGCAATTTAAATGCATTTTTTGCTGCGAAAATTACAATGGTCCCAAAAATGTGTCAAAATTGTCCGAACTGTCCGCCATAATGTCGCAGTCACGAAAAAAATCGCTGATCGCCGCCATTAGTAGTAAAAAAAAATAAAAAAAATTAAAATGCAATAAAACTATCCCCTATTTTGTAAACGCTATAAACGCGATAAACGATTATTGCGATTTTTTTTTTTACCAAAAATAGGTAGAAGAATACGTATCGGCCTAAACTGAGGGAAAAAAAAAATTATATATGTTTTTGGGGGATATTTATTATAGCAAAAAGTAAAAAATATTGCATTTTTTTCAAAATTGTCGCTCTATTTTTGTTTATAGCGCAAAAACAGCAGAGGTGATCAAATACCACCAAAAGAAAGCTCTATTTGTGGGGAAAAAAGGACGCCAATTTTGTTTGGGAGCCACGTCGCACGACCGCGCAATTGTCTGTTAAAGCGACGCAGTCCCAAACTGTAAAAACCCCTTGGGTCTTTAGGCAGCATATTGGTCCGGGGCTTAAGTGGTTAAGCACAAATTTCTGATCATTTTATTGAGAGGACTAAGAAAATATAACCATGCCAATGGTACAACAGAAACATAGCACAGTGAGGAAGGTTTGTGGTTCAGGATGATAGAACAGTCAAAATTAGAAGCGCCCCCACACACACACACACACACGGCCATCTTAATAGCATCATGGGCCCCTGGGCAAAGTAATGCTCTGGGGCCCCTACAATGGAGACAGTGCAGGTAAACAGAAATCACATAGGTAGGAGGTAGGGGATATCTAGGGTGTAGAGGGGTCAGAGTTCTGGGGGGATATCTGCAGAGGCGGCTCTTTAATTAGGCAAATTAGGCAGTCACCTAAGGCCTCGCACTCACAGGGGCCTCACGGCCGCTTAACATTCCCAATGCATTACCCCAGTTTTGAGGGACAGGGGACCTTATTGCTGCTGTGCTCAGGCAGCGTTAAGAGCCCTGACTCAGAAGAGGGGCCGCCAGCGCCCTTAACAACCAGTGAATATCGGTGACACCACCCCTTGTGACGTCAATGACCCAGTATGCCCTCAGTCAATTATGTCACAAGGGGGCCGGTTCACCAGGTAATGTCACCCCGCCCCTTAGTTATTAAAATGCAGGATCTGGGGGCCACCCTGTTAAAGGGTGCTTCCAGATTCCGAAAAGTTCTCTGCCCGCAGACCCCCCCAACCACCGGCCAGGGTTGTGCGGAAGAGGCTCTTGTTCTTGAATTTTTTTTTCCCATCATGGGTGTGAGTGGGGCCCCATGTCAAGTTTTGCCTAAGGCCTCACAAAGCCTTGAGCCGCCTCTGGATATCTGGGATGTAGAGGGGCAGCCCGGGTTCAAGGACCAGCTGTTTTAAGGAAAGGGCAGGGGCCCCCATGCAGCTGGGGCCCCTGGGCAGTGCCCAGGTGTGCCCTCTCATTAAGACAGCCCTGCACACACACACAGTTGCGGAATGCCGGGCGGAAGCAGAGCGGCTGCTTTATGGGGGTGCTAGACTAATTTGCCTAACAGTGTAGTGCAAGCCGGCGGGGACTCTTTTTGTGCTGCCCCCCCTGCAAAGTGCTGCCCTAGGCCTGGGACTTGTTGGCCTAGGCCAGGATACAGCGTTGACACACACACACTTACAATGCTAGGAGTTGATTTACTAAAACTGAAGAGCACAAAGCTTGCTGGAGCTGTGCATGGTAGTCAATCAGCTTCTAACGTCAGCTTGTTCAATTAAACTTTGACAAAAAGACCTGGAAGCTGATTGGTTTTTATGCAGAGCTGCACAAGATTTTGCACTCTCCAGTTTTACTAAATCAATCCCCTAGTGTTCGAATGTTCCCCTGTACCCAGAGTGGGGGCACCCTAATACAGGAGGTGTGTTACTGGCCAGGTCACCAAGTGAAAACAGAATTGAAAAAAGACTAACTAATGCAGCTACCACTGACTAGCCGCTTCAGATGGGTGTGAGCGTGGGAGAGTGAGGACGTCTCCTCCCAAGCTCCCTGCTGTGATTTCGGAAACGAGCTCCAGACGGACCTGAGTCGGCATTTTTTTCACATAAAAAGATTAGACACAATGGCCATTAGTGGCCTCCGTGGAAGAAGGATGGGAGGTCCTTTTTTTTTTTCTCTCCTCTTTTTACACAAAAAGATCAGACACAATGGCCACTAGAGGCCTCTTTGATAATAGGATGGTGGAGGTTTCTTTCACTTTTTCTCTCCCTCTCTCTTGCCTTTTTTCTTTTCTCTCGGGGTATAGTGTGTAGGGTTAGAACGGATATACTCCACAGTAGTTAGGGGAGATGTGGAGGAGGGGAGGTGAATCTTAATTTATCCCTTTTTTTACTTTAAATTTTTTTTGTTTGTTTGTTTGTTTGTTTTGGGGGGGGGGGTAGAATAATCGATAATGCTTTTGGTAAAGACAATTCTGTCTAGGTTTTTTTTTCCTGCAATGTATCATTGTTTCTTATGTAAATGATGGAACATAAGAAAGTATAATGTTGTATGGAATGTTGTTGTCAATAATAATAAAACATTTTGATTATAAAAAAAAAAAACATGCAGCTACCACATCCAATATCGCTGCAATATATTGCATTTTTGGTTTCAGGTTTAACCACTTACAGCCTGCCCGCCCTCATTTTACGTCGGTATTTGAAGAGGGATAGCGTTGTTATGGCAGCAGCTAGTTACCATAACCCGGTATGCTCTTCTTCAGTCTTTGGGCTGTCTGCTTTGGGCTGTTCGCTAGCACCCCCCCCCCCCTCTCAATCTGCGGTGTAGAGGAGGGGAGAGGAGAGATGAGTCTGGCCATGCAGCTGGGACCGCTGGACATCGCTAGCACCAAGCTTCAATCCCCCCCCCGCTTCTCATTCCGCGGGGCAGAGGAGGGGAGCTGTGTCACTGTGTACCCATATAGCTGGAACTGCTGGACTTTAGCTAGTAGCCTAGCACCAAGCTTCCCCCCCCCCCTCTCGCTTCTCACTGTGCGGTGCAGAGGAGGTGAGGGAGAGGAGATATGTGTCTGCTCAAGCATCTGATGTAAGGGGGGCCTCTGTGCAACCTCTGATGTAATGGGGGGCCTCCGTGCAACCTCTGATGTAATGGGGGGGCCTCCGTGCAACCTCTGATGTAATTGGGGGGCCTCCGTGCAACCTCTGATGTAATGGGGAGGCCTCCGTGCAACCTCTGATGTAATAGGGGGGCCTCCGTGCAACCTCTAAAGTAATAGGGGGGCCTCCGTGCAACCTCTGATGTAATGGGGGGGGCCTCCGTGCAACCTCTGATGTAATGGGGGGCCTCCGTGCAACCTCTGATGTAATGGGGGTGCCTCCGTGCAACCTCTGATGTAATTGGGGGGGCCTCCGTGCAACCTCTGATGTAATGGGGGGCCTCCGTGCAACCTCTAAAGTAATAGGGGGCCTCCGTGCAACCTCTGTATAATAGGGGGCCTCTGTGCAGGCTCTGATGTATAATAGGGGGCCTCTGTGCAGGCTCTGATGTAAGGGGGGCCTCTGTGCAGGCTCTGATGTAAGGGGGGCCTCTGTGTGGCCATGACAGGTCCTCTTTATACTTCTATATACATGTATAGAGCTGTAGCGCTACCCCCTCAGGAGCCGCTGGTTGATTTGGGATCGGCGTATTAAGTTACCTCTAATCGTTGTCTAGGGGTGATGGTAGTGAGTAGAGCAGTAAACGAATGTCCAATCAGCGGATAAGGTTTTCTGAAGGCTTTATTTCTCGGCCCAACACGACCAACATTAACATGAGGTAGGACAGAAAAGGTTGATGAAGTAAGAGAACCTTGCAGTATCAGGCCTGGATAAGAGGAAAGCAATCCTGCTCTCAGTAGTAGGAGTTACAGTTCATTGCCACTCCAGCCAGAGTGGGTGAAGTGCCCCCGGACAGACTCCTGCCACGAGCCTGGCAGCCGAAGTGTCACTTTAAGGATGCTGGGAGGAGCAGGTCTCTGCCACAGACCTGGCTCTGATGGGGCCTCTGCCACAGGCCTAGAACTTGGATGAGCTAAATAGTTGAGCTTATCCTCCCAGTAAATGTGCGCTAGGGTCACTGGTTGACAGTGGAAGTGTACCTGTCAATGTCCTGGTCACCAGATCCCCGGTGGTTCATTCAAGTCTCTCAGACAACCTGCCTCCGGGTTCTCCTTGAGCCGATCCCCCACCGCACGGCATACAGCCTGGGATCTCCTCAGTAGAAGGGGGACCCAGTCAGTCACTGGGGCCCTTTTGTGGCATCAGTTGCTCCAGGCCAGGAGGGTCCAGAGTCTGGAACTCCGCGTTGCGTGCGACCCCAGGCCAAGTAGGCCATAGTGGTGGGGCCCGCAATGTGCGCACACCCTAAAGGTGGGTGCCGCACCTGGAACCAGGAGCCCGCAAAGAACCAAGAACGGCTTCCACCACAAATACTCCCTCCCAGCATGCACAGCAAGGCTCAACTCCTCCCATTGGCTGCTGGGAAGAAGCGGCTCCGCCTGGACCTCTCTGGTGCCACCTGCAGGCCAGAGATGGTACTGCATCCCTGGAACGCAGTCTGACCCACAGAACAATGCATATTTGGCGACAGATACATTTAACACAATTAGGAATGAGAGCAAATGATCTATCTCATTCCCCACTAACTTTAGCGTAGTGCCTTTACTGAAAGTAAGGGGGCGCTACAGAGCCATGACAGGTCCACTTTAGTTATCCTGATATAAAATAATGAATGTGGGGGCATTTTGGTGGGCATTTTTTTGGGGGGGGGGGGCATTTCATTCTTGGTACCAGGCAGAACAATGTCTTGGGCCGTCACTGACTGCAAGATCACTTTTATCGGTGGCGGGAGAAGGGTCCCCAGCTCCCGCCGCTTTGGTGCCCTACACCCGAGCCGCCGGCAGCGGCGGAAGCGATCGGGTCCTTTCTCCTGTTAGGTGTGGAGACGAGTGAGGGGACGTCAAAACGTAATTTCCGCCCATAGCTCTTAAAGCAATATTTTTTATTTTTTTTATTTTTTAAACTACATGTTTTTTTATTGCATTTTAGTGTAAATATGAGATCTGAGGTCTTTTTGATCCCATATCTCATATTCAAGAGGACCTGTCATGTTTTTTTCTATTACAAGGGATGTTTACATTCCTTGTAATAGGAATAAAAGTGACACAATTTTTTTTTAAAAAGAACAGAGTAAAACTTTTAAGTGCCCCATCCTGCCAAGCTTGCGTGCAGAAGCGAATACGTGAGAAGTGCCCTCATATAAAAACAGTGTTCAAACCACACGTGAGGTATCGCCGTGATCGTGAGAGCAATAATTCTAGCCCTAGATCTCTTCTGTAAGGCCCCTTTCACATTGAGGAGTTTTTCAGGCGGTAAAGCGCTAAAAATAGCGCTGCTATCCCGCCTGAAAAACTCCTGCACTGCAGACTCAATGTGAAAGCCCGAGGGCTTTCACACTGAGGCGATGCGCTGGCGGGAGACAAAAAAATCTCCTGTCAGCAGCATCTTTGGAGCGGTGAGAGGAGCGGCATGTATACCGCTCCTTCACCGCTCCTTCCCATTGAAAACAATGGGAACCGCGGCAATACCGCCCGCAATGCGCCTCTATAGAGGCGCATTGCGGGCGATATTAACTCTTTATCGGCCGCTAGCGGGGGTTAATACCGCACCGCTAGCGGCTGATACCCGCGGCAATTCCGGCGGTATAGCGCCACTATTTTTAGCGGCGTTATACCGCCACCGCAGCTCCCGCCCCAGTCTGAAAGGGGCCTTACTCAAAACATGCAACCTGGAGATTTTAAAGAATAAAAGTTTGTTGCCATTCCACGAGCGGGCGCAATTTTGAAGCGTGACATGTTGGGTATTAGTTTACTCGGCGCAACATTATCTTTCACATTATAAGAAAATTGGGATAACTTATTCAAAACGGTCAATTTTTTCCCAAAAAAGTGCACTTGTAAGACCGCTGCACAAATACAGTGTTACAAAAAGTATTGCAACGACTGCCATTTTATTCTCTAGGGTGTCAGAAAAAATATATATAATGTTTGGGGGTTCCAAGTAATTTTCTAGCAAAGAAATGTTTTTAACTTGTAAACACCAAATCTCAAAGAGGCTCTGGGCTTAGGTGGTTAATAACGCTTTAATGTAAAAATAAAATAGTAAATTAATGGATGTGTGGAGATCTCCAATCGCAGCCCAGCACCTGATACAGTAACAACTGCACAGAGCGCGTGCGGCTCCAGGAGGTGTCTGACATCAGCGGTGACAGCGGTGAACCCTTTCTGTTTATTTTTGCTACATTTTCAGTGATATATTGTACAGGCATACACTTATGGTTTCTGTTTTACCTGCTATCACTTGATTACATTAAGACATCACTGCACTATCATTTGCTTGTTGATTTTTCTTTCATGTTATCTTGCTGAGACGTTTATCACCCATACAATATCTGGAGGAACTGATGGTGCATATGCAGAGTCTTCTCTTTGCCGTGGCAGGTTTGCACCCCTTGAGGGTAATACTAGCCATTTTTGAGGCATCTTTTACTTGAGCTGTTTTTGGTGCACTTACACTCAGGTTCTGATCACCTCTTGTGCTATCTGGGTCCACCAGTGCTTTTTTTCTGAGTTGACATATCTACTCATTAGCGCGGTTTTCATCTTTGTTAGAACTACAGTTCACGGTTAGAGATAATTGAATTTATACATACATACATACACACACACACGTGTATATGTATGTATATATATATATATATATATATATATATATAAAAATCTCGCACACACACACAGCTGTGCTCATAAGTTTACATACCCTGGCAGAATGATTTCTTGGCCATTTTTCAAGGAAAATTAATAACACAAAAAAAAATTTCACTCATGGTTAGTGTTTGACTGAAGCCATTTATTATTATCATCAATCAACTGTGTTTATTTTTTAAGTCTTAATCACAACAGAAACTACCCAAATGACCCTGATCAAAAGTTTACATACCCTGGTGATTTTGGCCTGACAACATGCACACAAGTTGACACAAAGGGGTTTGAATGGCTATTAAAGGTATCCATCCTCACCTGCGATCTGGTTGCTTGTAATTAGTGTGTGTGTATAAAAAGTCAATGAGATTCTGCACTCCTGACAGACCCTTGCACCTTTCATCCAGTGCTGCACTGATGTTTCTGGATTTTGAGTCATGAGGAAAGCAAAAGAATTGTCAAAGGATAAAACAGGAAAGGGATATTAAAAGATATCCAAGGAATTGAGAATGCCAATCAGCAGTGTTCAAACTCTAATCAAGAAGTGGAAAATTAGGGGTTCTGTTAAAACCAAAGCATGGTCAGGTAGACCAACTAAAATTTCAGCCACAACTGCCAGGAATATTGTTCGGGATGCAAAGAAAAGCTCACAAATAACTTAAGGTGAAATACAGGACTCTCTGAAAACATGTGGTGTGCCTGTATGGTCGAGTCGCTAGAAGAAAGCCATTACTACGCAAATGCCACAAAGTATCCCACTTACAATACACCAAACACAGAGACAAGACTCAACCCTTCTTGCACAAAGTAATTTGGAGTGATGAGACCAAAATTTAGCTTTTTAGGCCACAACCATAAATGCTTAATTTGGAGAGGAGTCAACCATTCCTACTGTGAAACACAAAGGTGGACCGCTGATATTTTGGGGATGTGTAAGCTACAAAAGGCACAGGAAATTTGGTCAAAATTGGTGGCAAGATGAATGCAGTATGTTAATTAAAAAATACTGGAGGAACATTTGCATTCATCAGCCAGGAAGCTGCTCATGGGACGTACTTGGACATTCCGACATGACAATGATCCAAAACACAAGGCCAAGTCGACCTGTCATTGGCTACAGCAGAATAAAGTGAAGGTTCTGGAGTGGCCATCTCAGTCTCTTGACCTCAATATCATTGAGCCACTCTGGGGAGATCTCAAAATGTGCAGTTCATACAAAACAGCCCAAGAATTGACAGGAACTGGACTGGAGGCTTTTTGCCAAAGGGAATGGGCAGCTTTGCCATCTGAGAAGATAAAGAGCCTCATCCACAAATACCACAAAAGACTTCAAGCGGTCATTGATGTTAAAGAGGGCCATTTGGGTAGTTACTGTTGCGATCACTAACCACAAGTGAAAGAAAAGTTTTTGTGTCATCATTCACATTCTCTGGAAAAATGGCCAAGAAATCATAAATTCTGCCAGGATATGTAAACATATGAGCACAACTGTGTATATATGTGTATGTATAATTTTTTTCACATACTGTGTGTGTGTGTATGTATATATATATATATATATATATATATATATATATATATATATATATATATATATATATATATATATATATATATATATACACACACATACACACACACACACACACACACACACACACACAGTATATTAATTTTGTAATGACAAAATAGATTACCGTTTGTAAGCAGGACTTCAAAGAATCTTTAACTCTGTTCTTGTTATTGACTCCTTTATCAAAGCATGACCCCGAGCTATATACTACATGAATACCTGGAAAATAATTTAGCGCACTGCGCGTCTTAAAGAACGAAGTGGACTACCATTGGTGACCTTGCATTTTTAAAATACTAGTTTCTTGATTCCCATGCCGATTCTTGGTATGCTTTCCCAGCCAGTGACCCATACAAGTATGTAGAGCACACAGTTAAAATACATGGAATTCTAAGCACATTCTGCTCTAGAAATCAAAAAATAGAAGGAAACCAGGTGGACTTTGGGGTGCCAATCAGACAGACAATATAAAATTCTTACTTATTTTATTACAACAGTAAAATCACATAATTAAAACATGACGAAATATCGTTCAGATACCTCCCATAAGGTTACAAACACCAAAACATGTCAACAGTTAATTCTTGATACACAATTGTAGATGGGGTGTCTTCCATGGGTAGGTAATCTCTCAAGGCATTTCACGGAAACACCTTGCTTCTTCAGGAAGTGAGGGGAGCAAGATTAATTGAAATATTACACAGTTCATAGTACAAAACAATATATACATATAACAATAATTATAATCCATAATAGAAATAGGCTCACCTTGTACATTGAACGGTTAGGTGTTCCAATTATTCTAGCTCCTCTCACCTTCTTGAATAAGCTGGGTGTTCCTGCGAAACACATTGACAGATTGCCTACCTATGGAAGACACTCCATCTACAATTGTGCATCAAGAATTTAATTGCCTGTTGTTGAGACATGTTTTAGTGTCTATAACGCTATAGAAGGTATCTGAGGGAGGTTTCTTATGCACACTAGTGTATATGTAAGGAACAGAGTTAGACCGCAGTACAGTGATATTAATTAATTAAACCTGACCTGCTGCTGTCTGATTGAGAAATCTCAACATGAAAAAAGTGAAAGAAGGACAGCGCTGTGCCCAGGTGTATGCTAAACTAATCCATCCAAACAAATTTGTATATAATAAACAGATGTGACCCAAGACAATCCTATAATCTCTCTTTTAGGCGTTTCCATTGTCCTGGTGCTCCAGGGCCTTATAATGTAATGGTGATAATTCTATTTTAATCTGAATAATTTAATAAAAAATATATTGTGATGTGTGACCACACTAATGTTGATAAAAGGAGCGAGTAACTAAACCCACATAAACATCCACTTTAGTCTGTGTGTATCTACAGTGCCTTGCGAAAGTATTCGGCCCCCTTGAACTTTGCGACCTTTTGCCACATTTCAGGCTTCAAACATAAAGATATAAAACTGTAATTTTTTTTGAAGAATCAACAAGTGGGACACAATCATGAAGTGGAACGAAATTTATTGGATATTTCAAACTTTTCTAACAAATAAAAAACTGAAAAATTGGGCGTGCAAAATTATTCAGCCCCTTTACTTTCAGTGCAGCAAACTCTCTCCAGAAGTTCAGTGAGGATCTCTGAATGATCCAATGTTTACCTAAATGACTAATGATGATAAATAGAATCCACCTGTGTGTAATCAAGTCTCCGTATAAATGCACCTGCACTGTGATAGTCTCAGAGGTCCGTTTAAAGAGCAGAGAGCATCATGAAGAACAAGGAACACACCAGGCAGGTCCGAGATACTGTTGTGGAGAAGTTTAAAGCTGGATTTGGATACAAAAAGATTTCCCAAGCTTTAAACAGTGGCATCAATGGGCACAGTGGCATCAATGGGCACAGTGGCGACAAATAAAGGGCACAGTGACTGCATTTGATGGCATGGCACAGTGGTGACAATTGATGGCACAGTGGCTGCGTTTGATGGCATGGCACAGTGGTGACAATTGATGGGCACAGTGGCTGCATTTGATGGGCACAGTGAGGCTGCAATTGTGTTTTTTTTTTCGTTTGCGCTCCCTCAAAAATTTTGAGCACCAGCCGCCACTGGCTCTCACGCTTTCATACTTACTGGTCACTGGAAGTTCAACATGGCACCTCATGTCAAAGAACTTTGAGGATCTGAAAAAAAGAATTGTTGCTCTACATAAAGATGGCCTAGGCTATAAAAAGATTGCCAAGACCCTAAAACTGAGCTGCAGCACAGTGGCCAAGACCATACAACGGTTTAACAAGACTGGTTCCACTCAGAACAGGCCTCACCATGGGCCACCAAAGAAGTTGAGTGCATGTGCTTAGCATCATATCCAGAGGTTGTCTTTGGGAAGTAGACATACGAGTGCTGCCAGCATTGCTGCAGAGGTTGAAGGGGTGGGGGGTCAGCCTGTCAGTGCTTAGACCACCACCAGACACTGCATTAAATTGGTCTGCATAGCAGTCGTCCCAGAAGGAGACCTCTTCTAAAGATGATGCACAAGAAAGCCCGCAAACTGGAACCTGTGGTCTGATGAGACCAAGATAAACTTTTTTGGTTCAGATGGTGTCAAGCATGTGTGGCGGCAACCAGGTGAGGAGTACACAGACAGGTGTGTCTTGCCTACAGTCAGGTGGTGGGAGTGTCATGGTCTGGGGCTGCATGAGTACTGCCGGCACTGGGGAGCTACAATTCATTGAGGGAACTATGAATGCCAACATGTACTGTCAATACTGAAGAAGAGCATCCCCTCCCTTCAGACACTGGGCCGAAGGGCAGTATTCCAACATGATAATGACCCCAAACACACCTGCAAGACGACCACTGCCTTGCTAAAGAAGCCGAGGGCAAAGAAGATGGACTGGCCAAGCATGTCTCCAGACCTAAACCCTATTGAGCATCTGTAGGGCATCCTTCAATGGAAGGTGGAGGAGCACAAGGTCCCCAACATACACCAGCTCTGTGATGTCGTCGTGGAGGAGTGGAAGAGGACTCCAGTGGCAACCTGTGAAGCTCTGGTGAACTCTGGTGAAAGAGGGTTAAGGCAGTGCTGGTAAATAAATGGTTGCCACACAAAATATTGACAATTTGGGCCCAATTTGGACATATTCACTTAGGGGTTTACTCACTTTTGTTACCAGCAGTTTAAACATTAATAGCTGTGCGTCGAGTTATTTTGAGGGGACAGCAAATGTACAGTTATACAAGCTGTACACTCACTACTTTACATTGTAGCAGTAATTTCTTCACTGTTCTAACACGAAAATCTATAATAAAATATTTTCAAAAATGTGAGGCGTGTACTCACTTTTGTGGGATACTGTATGTATTATGGTTTTAATTATTTATGTGATTTTACTGTTGTCGTAATAATAAAAATGTCATATTGTCGGCCTACTATTGGCACCTCAAAAGTCCACCTTGTTTCCTTCTATTTTTTGATTAGTATAACAGGATATTGGTGTCATTGGCAATCCTTGGCCTGTTAAACTATTCTGCTCTAGAAATATGCATCTAAAAAGGTTTGGTTTATAGACATTCACAAGTTTTATTCTCTATGGTATAAACCTGTTTAGTATGCAATCTTTATTTATTTTAGCTCTGTATCCATACTTGGGCTACCAAGATAGTTTGACTGTATACCATATTTTAAGCTTAGTTCTGTGCAACTTCTGTCTTTTCGGATGACCATCACCAGCTCAAGCACTGGGGTCAATTAAATAATATTTTCTCTTATGTGAACATATAGGGAAAAAAAGAGTGTTTGGGACTTTAAATTGAAATTATGGCCTGGTAAGGCCATATATATATCCATCCTTATCAATGTAAAAACGGAGCAAAGGGGCGGGACCTTAAATAAAGCACATGGTTGCAATGCGGTAAATTGGTGGGCGTATACAAATTTTAAATCTGTTTATATACATATTATAGACACACACACACACACACACACCGTATATACTCGAGTACAAGCCAAGTTTTTCAGCCCTTTTTTAAGGGATGAAAATACACCCCTCGGCTTATACTCGAGTCAGTGTACCTGAAGGGCTGTGAGCGTCCATTTTTTAAAAGTCGTAGCTTCCCCCGGTCCCTTCCATGATAGGAGTTTCCTAGCAGGCACGGTTCAGTGTTTTCACCCATCACAGACGTTCTCTTGTCCGAGGATGAAAAGACGTCCATGATTGGCGGGACACTGAACACAGTATCTGCTGGGAAACTGAGTCCGAGGATGAGAAGACGTCCGTGATAGGCTGCTGGGAAACGCCTATCATAGAACGGGACTAGGAGGAGACCTCAACTTTTAAACAATGAATTAAGACACCCGCAGCCTGTCAAGATTTTCAGGTACACTGACACGGGCACAGGAAGGCTGCAATGGGCAAAGTGAGGTTGGGCACAGTGAGACGTGCAAATGGGCATTGTTGACCCTCTTTTCCGCTTACAGTAGCTGCTGCATTCTCACTCTAGGCTTATACTCGAGTTAATAGGTTTTCCCATTTTTTGGGGGTAAAATTAGGTACCTCGGCTTATACTCGAGTATATACGGTATATATATATATATATATACATATACATACATATACATACATACATACACACACACACATATATACATACACACACACACACATACATACACAAACACACACATAATTAGCTTGATGTCAGTTTGGAAAGGATTCAACATGACAAAAACACGGGTAAAAACATGATACCACGTAATAAAATTCCACAACACATCCAATTCATATGGGTACATACGTAAATAGCATTGTATTGCCTGCATGACCTGTGGCCTCTCTGGATCAATCATGATAAAAAGATAAATGAAACACACTGCATAAAAAAACTGCCAATATGGTGGATTGTGGAATTCTAATATGCAATACCATGTTTTACCCATGTTGAATCCTTTCCAAACTGACATCAGCTAATTATGTATGTATGTATGTATGTATGTATGTATGTATGTATGTGTGTGTGTGTGTGTGTGTGTATATATATGTATATATGTACATGTGTGTATATGAACCGATTAAACTTTTTCTACGTCCACCAATTCTCCTCATTGCAACCATGTGCTTCATTTAAAGTCCCGCCCCCCTTGCTCTTTTTTACTTATGTAAACACAAATGACCGACACCACTCACATCTGGAGACAAATAGAAATGTCAACATGTTTTTTTTAGCAAATAAAACTGCAATTAATATTTATTTATCAATCCACAGGATAATTTTTCTTTCTACATTAGACAGATATATCAGTTCCATGTTAATAACAAAAATGAGAAAACTGCGCTGTTGTAGTTAACATTCTTTCCGCTAACAAACAGGAAACTGAATCATAAAATAAATCTGTTGTATAAAAAGATAGAAAAAAATTATATTCATTTTAGATTTTACCGCAAATAAAATATCCCCTGTATAAAACATAAACAAAGCTTTCTTTGGGAGAGATTAGTAATATCTTTATTTAATAATTTGCATAATAATTATTTTAAAATGCTCAAGAAGATATAAAACTCTGAATAGATCTAAATTGTAGAGATCTATTGTACCTTGGTTTGAGCAGGTTAGTAAAAAAAGGCTCTTTTAATAAATTACAATCATTAATAGAACTATTTATATTTTACTCGGAACAGAACCTTTACTGTTGTAGCAGGCCATTGCCTTAAAGGGCTGGTACTCTCTAAATGAGTGTTTCAGTCTAATATAGATGCTGGAGAATTAAACCGCCCAACTGTTTTGTATCCATTCTTTGGAGACTAGTGGCAAAAAGCTCTTTATTTGCAGGTCTGCACATTGGCTACAGCTGCTAGGAGGAGGTCCCAAGCTCCATGTTACATTTAAATTTATTTTATAGTATAAGATTCCAACAGCAGCTGAAAGTGGGTGAGGAAACCCAGTCTAAGGCAGACACAGTCATATATTATGCAATTTTTTAACCAAACCAAAGAAGATTTGGAATTTGCATGTCTCATCCAAGTATCATGGATGTTAAAAATTGATAATTCTATAGCGTTGGTCAGAGAAATATTCACTCATGATGGACAAATTCTGTTTGAGCACGCTGCAAATTAAATAATGTTTTAATTGTGCAAGCATTTGAATACAAAGAATTATGCTTTTAAACATATTATTGTTTAAGTATAAATCTTTGTTGCTGGAAATGTTCTAGCATTATTAGTAAAAGATCTGTGTATGGCCAGCACTATGTATACTTTGGAAAGCAAATTAACTTTCAAGGCAAGATTCCAACTAAAACTTTTTAATGCAGGTGTAGTGGCAATTGACTGCCTATTTTTTGTTGCCAATCAGCTACTCCTTGATTAAAGTTATATCAGTTTTGCATTAAGCAAAATACCTATGTGTTAAGAGAAATGCATTTTCTACAAAACTGCCTGGAGTTTTTTTTTTTTGATGATCACCAACTAAGGCATTTGTAGAAGAGCGAATATTTTTTTTTCCCGTACAGAAAACATTGTAGTCCCTCTTACAATTATCTTTAACTGTAAAGAAAAACATATTAGAATTAGGGAAATCTTTCAAACATCTCAAAAACATTTTTCATTAGGTTAATAAATTATCAAGTCAAAATTGTGTGCTTTTAGGGCACACAGTAAAGTTCCTTATTTTACCCCTATGTCTGCTCAGTCATTTACAACAAGCTATTTTAAATTACTGCCTGATAGGGTTTCCAAATATGTTGAAATTGCTATGCATCAATGTGGAGCCCTGCCTTTTCCTCAGAGAAAAAGGAATGTCCCTTTAACTGTACATGCTTTGAAAAAAAAAAAATGTTTGACAATCGACAGTCTGACTGGGTTGGGGAAGAAAATTGTTGCGCAAATCGGCAGATTTCACAGTGCCTGGGAGCAGTTTATAGCCACCATAATAATAATAATAATAATAAAAAAGTACATAAGATGTGCAATCTTTCTGCCAAGTCATAGCTGTCATCATGAACAGACCTTTGTGTCTGTAGGGTGCTCTTGTATCTTTTGGAGAACATGCAAATATACCGAAATCTTGTTATACTGAATACAAGCCAAGCTTGGGTATACCCAACATAAGGCTGTGTAAATTGTGGCCCCCCAAAAAAATGTAAAGGAGTACAATAAATGGCCACTTGCCTTCTGTTAAGTGCTGATTTTGTAAGGTGCACAAGCAGATTGCAAATGGGCTACAACTGTAATATAAAATATACATATTTACAATATAGAACTTTTTAATATTTTTTCTTTTAAGGAACAAGAATGATACTCCTGCCATATCGCACTTCCCAGTCCACGCTAAGGCCTGTGTTGACTTGAATCTGTATTGGTCCTGTTCTACACTCATCTTGCAGACCTTTTTTTTGGTAGACCTTAATCCTGAGAAAAATCTTCGTCAGTATCCACGGCAGCTTTCTACACTGACTGATTTGATTAAATCAAAACGGCATGTTAAGGGCAGAAAATGATAATTTAATAAGATGACAAAATTCCTTTTCTTTCTTCTCTCCCGGAAAATAAAAATAAAAATATATGAACAAGTCCTTCTAAAAAGTCTTAAGGCTCGACTGAGTGATATCTGATGTTTTCTTAATAACTGTGGCTCTGGTTTCATGGTCTTTCCGGGTGATAAGTGTTGAAGAACTGGCTGTCTGTAAAATGGGGTTTGGTTCTGGAAATATGGGCCAGTTGCTATTATAGGGCATGGGGAACTTCTCCTCCTTTATTGTAACTTGGAGATCCGGCTTGTTAGACGTTACAAAGGTCTGCATGCCCGGGAGGTTATAGAGTGCTCTTGGGCTGGTAGTCCGTACACACTCTCTGTTTTCACTGTTCCTTTGATTTTGCAATCGGCTCTGGAATCAAAAAAGAAGAACTATATGAGGCAGTGTTATTTTCCCTATTACAATGCATTATCAGATGGCATTAAATTGGAAACTAAAATGCCTTAGGGTAAATCTTCTTTTAAAGTAATATTTTAAATGCTTATGCGTTTTCAAAACGCTGTTTTATGTTTTTCACTATATGCATACAGTCTGTTTTTTTTTTGTTTTTTAAAGGGCATAATACATGACAAAAGATTACCAGAGTACAGATCACGGGCTCCATGCCTTTTGGCTTGCTTTGCCCGACTTAGGGTTTGTTCGCATCAGGTGCATTCCCACCAGAGGTCAAGTCATAAAGCCTTGTTCCCTATGAGGGCAGTTTACACTACTGCATTGCAGAATGTTCTTTCAGTGCAAGCCCTGAAACATCATAGAGAGCATCCAAAAAGGAAAATTCAAAGCACCCAAAAAGGAACAAGTTGCTTAAATGAATAATTCTCTTGTGTGTGCAAATTTCACCTTGAACTGCTGGACACTGTAAAATACATGGTCACTCTGCAGGTGTATTGACTAACACCACTCCTTGGCTCAATTGCCTGTGTTATTAAAGCGGAGTTCAACCTAAAACAGGCATGTCATTTTTTGGGGGGGGAGTGGGGGCTTCAGGAGGAGAGGGACTTCCTGTCCCACTTTCTCCTTCTACCCAGGGACCTCTTAGGCGATACACAGCACATCACAGGGCATGGGGCACACAGTAAGTCACATCAGGCGGTACACAGCAGGGCATGGGGCACATAGCAGGGCAATGGACACATCACAGGGCATGGGGCACACAGTAGGGTACATCAGGGGGTACACAACAAAGCACAGGGCACATCAGGAAGTACACAGCAAGGCACAGCACAGGGCACACAGTAGGTCACCTAACAGGGCACACAGTAGGGAACATAAGGGAGTACACAGCACATCACCACAGTAGAGCACATCACAGGGCACACAGTAAGTCACATCAGGCGGTACACAGCAGGGCAAACGACAAGAGTCTTTCATTCATTGTTGTTTGTGCCAATTTACCCTGCAATTGTATGAAGGAGTTCTGTGTTGATATGTATGATAATGTGTATTGTAGTTAGGGAGTCACATCAGCTGCTTTAAAGGATTAGTTATTTAGCTTGTGTTAATTTATGTTTCTGGTTACAGGTGTATTGTTAGAGTAATATGAGCAGGAGGGAAACCTCCTCTTTAACTGTATATAAGACTGTATTCTTGTTCTAATAAACTGTCAGATGTTTTACCCTACACTGAGCTATGACTAGTGAATAGGAAAGCTAAGGGGTCTTGGATTGTGTGGCACCGGACAGAGGAAGCATTTACGGCGGACAGACTCATCTTGAGTACGGGGGTCCATCACAAACTATTCTGCCAGGTTCACAATTCTAGCTGGTTGCCTACCAGCCTCCTTAAAAAAGCTGTGGCTCTATGCATTTTTCACATATAAACATACATGCTCATCCTATAAATGAAAATGTTTTCATCCAATATTTATTTACTTTCAACCACTGTCTTCCCATTCAACATGGGCTTTAGCTTATATACTAAGGAAAAAGAACAGTGTCCAACAAGCATTTACAAAGCTTATGGCTTATTGCAAGTAGATTTTCTGAAGCCCTTGAAGCACTCATGAAGTTCATGTATTGGAGTGGTGAGCATGGATCCCAAAATATTTGTAGAGGCAATTTTTTTAAAAATAGAATAAACATGGTTTACTCACCTGCTCTTCTGCATTCTGAGAGTTGTCTTTTGAATCCAGCCTTAAAGTGGTTTTTAAAGTGGTTTCAAAAGTAAAATGTTTTTTTACCTTATTGCATTCCCCCCAAAAAATAATTTGAGCCCTGTATCGATCCAGGACTGCGCCTGTCTGCTGGTTTTCTCTCCTCTTACCCTGCTCTCACAAACTTAGCTTAGAGCAGCGGGAACACTTGGCTCCTGGTTCTGTCAATAGGACGCGCAAAGCCCAGCTCAGGATCAATTCCACACATCTGTCCCCCTAGCAAGTACTTCTAAGGGGCAGAAACAAAAGAGGAGGAGCCAAGATCACTGGTGGGGGACCCCCGAAAAGAAGGTTCGGGGTTGCTCTGTGCAAAAGTATTGCACATTTTGCACAGAGCAACCACAAACCTTCTTTTCCGGGGTCCCCTGCCAGCGATCTTGGCTCCTCCTCTTCTGTTTCTGCCCCCTTAGCAAGTGCTTGCTATGGGGGCAGATGTGTGTAATTGATCCTGAGCTGGGGTTTGCGTGTCCTATTGACAGCAGCAGGAGCCAAGGGTTCCCACTGCTCCAAGCCAAGTTTGTGAGAGTAGGGTGAGAGGAGAGAAGACCAGCAGACAGGCACAGTCCTGGACCACTTTTGGGTGGAACTCCGCTTTAAGCTGGATATGCATACTCCGTTTTTTTGTTCAACCAGTAGCTTAAATGAGTGGGGATCTTTGCCGTGCTATGGTATTCTGACAGGGGGACCCCTCACATCCACTATCAAAATACACTGATCAGTGCTTGCAGCCATTGGCTGCAAGTGCTTATTGAATTATGGTTTGCCAGTGAGATTGTGCAACAGAAGGTGGTCATTAGATGGGCTTCTGTTGAACAGAAAGCGGTACACGTCACGAAAGTCAGCTGGTTCCTGGTAATCCTTATTACTTGAAATATTCAGGGTTATTACTTGAAATATTCAGTGTTCCTGTTAAAAGATATGCAGGTAAACCCAACCAAGCCCAATACTTCAGTTTTTTGCAGTGCAGTTCATTTTCGCAAAATGCCAAGACAGAAGACACTACGTTCCACTTCAGGGTTGTAATTTTTTTTTATATTTTTCCACTTTGAGTGTACTTTTCCGTTAGGTCGCTCAGTTTTTATGCATAGTACTATAATATCAAATTTGGAGAAACTTATTTATTCTAACAGCTTCAAATTTTCAGTACGAGTCTTGCACTAGATAGGGTAAAAGGGAAAAACATGACACTTACCACATTTTCATCATCGCTGGGCACGCTATCGGTTTCACTCTCTAACAAAAGCAAAATGAATAAAAAAAATATTAGATTAAAATATAGTGTATCAAACTACAATACTGTCAATAAATATAAGCAACACTCAACATGAGTGTATTACCTTTACATCACAAGCATAGCCAGGAGGGGAAAGGGCTTTCAGTCACTGTGCAAGGATCATGGTTCTTGCAGGAAAGGAATATAGGTCTATTTGCTTAAATTTCTTGCAGAACAAAAATTTCACAACACAAACTTTTATTAAACACTGGCTCAAGTCCATGTGAACTTGTAGAACAAGTGTTGTTAAAGGGGTTGTAAACCCTTGAGGTTTTTCAAATTAAGGCAGTGGTCATCAACCCTGTGCTCAGTAAGATAACTGAAACACAGGTGATATCATTTGCTGCTCAGTGATTGCAGTATTCTAGTCTGCATCTCCCGAAGGTAATAGATACAATTTGGCCGGTTACTGGGCCCTAAAGACAGGGTTGATGACCACTGCATTAAGGTGAAAAACCTCCTGTGATGCAGCAGGCCCCCAGAGCCCCCCTTTTAGCTCCAGCCAATGTTTCGGTCCTGATTGGATAGATTTACAGCAGCAGGAGTCAATGGCTGCGCTGCTATCAATCCAATTACATGAGAGATGGGGGAGCGGGGATGAGTCCTGCTGTCTGTGTCAATGGATGCAGCAGCAGGACATGGGAGCACGCCCACATGAGTGCCCCGAGGGAGAGTAGCTCTCCAATGGTACACTCGAGAAGAAGATGAGACAGGAGTGCCACTGAAGGACCCCAGAAGGAGGAGCACCAGGGACACTCTGTGCAAGACCAACTGTACAGAGGAGGCAAGGTTTAATTTTTTTTTTAAATGAGCCTTTACATATCCTTTAACAAGTGTACGTAATAAAAGAAGAAGAAGATCTAAAATGGAAGTGCAGGCTTGTAATAAAACCAAAGAAATCAAATCATTGAGCATTTCAAGGGGACAACTTTGCTATAACATCAAGGCAAAATACAACACAAAACTATAGTGAAAATGTTTGGTGGCATAATATATATATAAAATATTGAAATATCTTATTAGTAAAATATATATATATATATCTTCAATAGAGGTTCTTGTATGCATCAGATTTGGACCACTTGAAGGGCCAACATGATACAATGATGAGGGTGAATGTGGACCACTTAAATTATTCTGAGGGCAATGAGAATCCTGATAGAGGATCTGTATATACGTTTCCTTTGGCAAACTACACCTTTCAAACTGCACTTTCAACAACACTATTCATTTTAAAGGAAAGGCTCATTGTGATTTTACTCAATATTACCTTTGGCAGCTAGGGAAATAATTAAAAAAAAATGAGCTGTAAGGCAACAGTAATCTTGTCTCACATTTGGGAGACCGTGGGGGTTATTTAGTAAAACTGAAGAGTGCAAAATCTGGTGAAGCTCTGCATGGAAACCGATCAGCTTCCAGGTTTTATTGTCAAAGCTGAACTTAGAACCTGACTGGCTACCATGCACAGCTGAACCAGTTTCTTAGTGCACCAGTTTTAGTAAATCTACACCATTGCTTCCAATCTGCATGACCTTTGGCTGATACAAACATAAATTCAAACCCAATTTAAACTGAAATGAGGATTAGCAGAGTGTACAACAGACTGCTTTATAGCTAAAAGTATACCATCCTTTACCTGCCAATGTTTTTGTTTTAAACCTACGTATAAACAATAAGTACATGAAGTAGAAATGAACACAGGAAAGTGCGCACAATGAATGCAAGCACGTTGCTTTTAAAGAAAAATCTATGTATTTTTCTAGTTTAAAATGACAAAGAAACTAACAATAGTCCAGTTACCATGGAGCCAAAGAAGAACCAAAGAAGAATTATTTGCTGAACATGTACATGCATTTTCAGCACTCCCAGTAAGCAAAATGAAGTCCTAGCTTTGGAAAGGTTTAGCTTTATTTTATCAAACTCCATTCTGTTACCCTCCTCACTGCATTTAGATGGCTCGGAAACTTAACCTTTGACACCGATTTATCAAACAGACTCATTTTATTACTTTCCTGTTTTTTTTTTCATTTTTCTCTTTGTTACCCATCATGCATGTGTGCATTAAGCTTGTTTACAGCTCTGTGCATCATTATGTAGCTTTTCATGCCTGTCAGTCATCAACCATGAAGTGTCGATCTTTTGTGGGTGTAGTTTCAGCATGCCTTTTATTCTTATAATAAATTGTGAACCCAACATTCACACGGCTAGCAAGGATTTGCACAGCTTAATAAGCAGTATATTGCTTAGTGTTGAGTAATTTTCCTGTTGTTGAGCTACCAAGAACAATAAAAGGTAAAACAAAAACAGAGAACTGCATATGCTTGTGCTGATTTAAAAACTAGTGTCTCTTCTTCATGGCACAAGGGTACAGAAAGCTAAACCATGTGCTCATAATTTAATTGTATACTGAAGAAAAACTAAATACCGTTAGGTAGATTCAAAGAGATTGGACTAACTTTAGGGCGGCCTAGCCTGTTTAGGCTACACCGCCGTAAATTAACTAGGCTAGTAGTGATTCTCAATCTACTTACCTGCTAATCTACGGCGGCGTAGCCTCAAACGAGCGGGCGTAAGGGCGCCTAATTCAAATTGGTTGGAGGGGGGCGTGTGGAAATGAGGCTTGACCTCACGTTTGACGTTTTTGCTACTGCGCATGCGCCGGGCGCCTACATTTCCCAGTGCGCATTGCGGCTAAGGACGCCGTACGGGCCTATTGATTTCGACGTGTACGTAAACGACGTAACTCCCGATTCGCGGACGACTTGCGCAAACAACGTAAAAAATTCGAACCTCGCGGCGGAAACGGCGGCCATACTTAACATTGGCTAGGCCACTAGAGCATAGCTCTAACTTTAGGCCGCCTAAGGCCTTACGGAAAAGACGTTAATCGACTGCGGCGGGCTCGCGTACGTTCGGGAATCGTCGTAAAAGCTCATTTACATAATCTACGCCGGCCGCAATGGAAGCGCCACCTAGCGGTCAGCCAAAACATTGCAATCTAAGATAGTGTATCTCTGTTAGAGAATACACTTAAACATAGGTCGTGCAGATTCAGAGTTAGGTCGGCTTATCTGTAGATAAGCCGGCCTAACTCTTTCTGAATCTACCTACAAGTACCTAATATCTGGCTCACTCTGCTATTAGTCTCTACATGTAGGCACTGGCTATATGGAGATTGAGATTAATATTAGATAGATAGATAGATAGATAGATAGATAGATAGATAGATAGATAGATAGATAGATAGATAGATAGATAGATATCGAAAGTATTCGGCCCCTTTGAACTTTGTGACCTTTTGCCACTGTCATGGACCTTGCCTTGCAGTGCTGGAATGTTTCTACTTGAAATCCTAATTCATGTATATCAGAAGATGGGACATTACTGACAGTTCATTGCAGGACATACTGGACACATTACAAGTGGTTTAGTTGTCCTGACTAGGTCAATAGACAATGACCCTTCAATGCTTAGCTCAGACTATTGAAATGCTAAGTGGACCCAGCTTGTGAAATACCTTTTATTGTGTTCTGCAGGTTAAGAGCGGGTGTCAGAGACGACCCGTCTCTAGGAGATAATTACCTCCACTAAATGACTTTTAGAGTGTGTGTTTGAAGATGTATGTGTTTACGCTAAAAGACTTTGTATTGTTCTAAAGGTCAGAAGCCTCCTGTCAGGAGCATTGAATTAGCATTCTATTGTCTAAAGGAATGTAACCTCTCAGAGGTAGTAATTAAGTAGACCGGGTTACATTGATTACCCCCTGGGGCTTCCGTCTCAATATACAAGTCTTTCTATCCAAGCTATTGGACCAATCCCTGTTGACTATTTCAAGTCCTCATTTGCATGGTCAAGGAGGACCTGAGTGAAGACTGCATATACTTTACAATTGACCAATAGGAAAGCAGTTGTTGGGGGTGGGATGTTCCAAATTCTGTATAAAAGTGTGCTGTGTACTTGAAAATAAAAAGAGTCCTGTTTGAACTTACATACAGCCTGCCTGGTGTTTGTTCTTAATGGGTCTGAACGGCACATAGCTGTAGTTTGGATCCCGGAACCTTGGATGACTGGACCATCAGACGTTGCAATCTGCAAGCTGATCCAATAGAAGCAGAGGAGTGTCGGGAGAGCAGAACCGGGCGAGAAAGGGTCTCGTCACAGCCACATTTCAGGCTTTAAACATAAAGATATAAAACTGTAATTTTTTTTGAAGAATCAACAAGTGGGACACAATCATGAAGTGGAACGAGATTTATTGGATATTTCAAACTTTTTTAACAAATAAAAAACTGAAAAATTGGGCGTGTAAAATTATTTAGCCCCCCTTAGGTTAATACTTTGCTGCGATTACAGCTATAAGTCGCTTAGGGTATGTCTCTATCAGTTTTGCACATCGAGAGACTGAAATTTTTGCCCATTCCTCCTTGCAAAACCGCTCGAGCTCAGTGAGGTTGGTTGGAGAGCGTTTGTGAACAGCAGTTTTCAGTTTTTCCACAGATTCCACAGATTCTTGATTGGATTCAGGTCTGGACTTTGACTTGGCCATTCTAACACCTGGATATGTTTATTTGTGAACCATTCCATTGTAGATTTTGCTTTATGTTTTGGATCATTGTCTTGTTGGAAGACAAATCTCCGTCCCAGTCTCAGGTCTTTTGCAGACTCAATCAGGTTTTCTTCCAGAATGGTCCTGTATTTGGCTCCATCCATCTTCCCATCAATTTTAACCATCTTCCCTGTCCCTGCTGAAGAAAAGCAGGCCCAAACCATGATGCTGCCACCACCATATTTGACGGTGGGGATGGTGTGTTCAGGGTGATGAGCTGTGTTGCTTTTACGCCAAACATAACGTTTATAGCTAAAAAGTTCGATTTTGGTTTCATCTGACCAGAGCACCTTCTTCCACATGTTTGGTGTGGTTTCCAGGTGGCTTGTGGCAAACTTTAAACGACACTTTTTATGGATATCTTTAAGAAATGGCTTTCTTCTTGCCACTCTTCCATAAAAGGCCAGATTTGTGCAGTATACGATTGATTGTTGTCCTATGGACAGGGTCTCCCACCTCAGTTGTAGATCTCGGCAGTTCATCCAGAGTGATCATGGGCCTCTTGGCTGCATCTCTGATCAGTCTTCTCCTTGTATGAGCTGAAAGTTTAGAGGGGCGGCCAGGTCTTTATAGATTTGCAGTGGTCTGATACTCCTTCCATTTCAATATTATCGCTTGCACAGTGCTCCTTGGGATGTTTAAAGCTTGTGAAATCTTTTTGTATCAAAATCCGGCTTTAAACTTCTCCACAACAGTATCTCGGACCTGCCTGGTGTGTTCCTTGTTCTTCATGATGCTCTCTGCACTTTAAACGGACCTCTGAGACTATCACAGTGCAGGTGCATTTATACAGAGACTTGATTACACACAGGTGGATTCTATTTATCATTAGTCATTTGGGTCAACATTGGATCATTCAGAGATCCTCACTGAACTTCTGGAGAGAGTTTGCTGCACTGAAAGTAAAGGGGCTGAAGAATTTTGCACGCCCAATTTTTCCGTTTTTTATTTGTTAAAAAAGTTTGAAATATCCAATAAATTTCGTTCTACTTCATGATTGTGTCCCACTTGTTGTTGCTTCTTCAAAAAAAAAATAGTTTTATATTTTTATGTTTGAAGCCTGAAATGTCGCAAAGTTCAAGGGGGCCGAATACTTTCGCAAGGCACTGTAAATTGTGGCCAAGTAGTACCCTGAAAAAGTCTACCTCCATAAATCCTGCACTTCATGACATTTGACTGTGCATGGGCACCTCTGTTCCAGTAGCATCATAGCTGCATGCACAATAGAACGAAAACTAGATAGCCGCACTCCAAATCACTTAAAAAAGTTGTCTTTATTTTTCAACTGTACACACAGTCACTGCAACCAACAAAACACAGTATGGCCGACGCGTTTCGCACTTAGTTAGTGCTTAGTCATGCCATGACTAAGCACTAACTGTAAGTGCGAAACGCGTCGGCCATACTGTGTTTTGTTGGTTGCAGTGACTGTGTGTACAGTTGAAAAATAAAGACAACTTTTTTAAGTGATTTGGAGTGCGGCTATCCAGTTTTCGTTCTTCTATTGTGTTATCATCAGCATTGCCAGCACCTTGGTGGTTCAACAGCCCTTGATTGCTCACGGGGCTCACCTGAAGCCGTGAGAAAATGTGTCTGTTAATCATAGCTGCATATCTGCAGTGTGAGATCATCTAAGCCATATGCAGCCCACTCCTACTTCTGATGACTGCTACTCTCATGTGATTTGAAGTGAGAACTGTATTTCAAGGATTACCTTATCTTCTGCTTTAACAATTCTCTAGATCTTGACCTATTCTACTTCTCCTGCAGCCTCTTGATAATTCCCCTCACAAATCAATTTATTACCAGTGATCAGAGCACAGGTCTTCAGAAAGAAAACCCATGTTCCTCTACCAAGATGGCTACCTCAAAACAAACACATAGCAAGGAATAAGGCATGGTAAAACAATTTCAGAGTGTGTACAGGTAATGCTGGTTACTAGTCCTGTATCTTTAGCTTGAAATTCTGGGGCACGGTAGCCAAAAGCACAGGCTCAATTTAATACATTTGTCATTACACGACTGTAAGGTAGTTACTCCTCAGCTATAGTGCTTAAACATGGTATGCAATGTTCCTTATTCACCATCTGTAAGGTCAGTCCTTGGGTCTAGATGTTGGAGTAGGAGAAGAGTACTAAGCGAAAACTTTTAGAGGACACTCTGATGCATACACATTCCTAACGGTGGTCAGCCCTTGGATCTAGTTGTTGTGGGAGTAAAAATAGTACTAACTGAGCAAAAACATTTAGAGGAAACCATAATGCCTACACATCTCTTTGTGTAATGGTGGTCAGTTCTTGGATTTAGTTGTTGTGGGAATAAGAGAAAAGAGTACAAACTGAGCAAAAACATTCAGAGGACACTGATGCATACACAACTTGACTTCACTACACATATGGAATGAAGTTTGATAAATTACCTTCAAGAATATACAAACTAGTAGCATTACTTCTTTGTAGAGAATGCGCAAGCCACCTATTAAATAATATTACCTAGCCTGTTAAGTGGCTGCTTGGGAGGTGACAAGTGCACTTCTTTAAGGAATTATACTGTACTCACTAACCTTCGTATGAAGAGACTGGGGAGATCTGCAGTGGATAATGCTGAGAGGGATATGGTGGCTGCTCATCACTTTCTGTCATTACTTCAACAACTTGACAAACATCAGGAGGGTTGGTGACAATCATTTCTTCCACCATGCTGTTGCTATATGCCGTTCCATCTGCAACATGGAAACACACAGATTACATATTACATTGTACAAGCCATAAGCACTGGTAGGCTTACCAACTAATACACGATGCATACATTATAATCTGGTTTATGTTTCTTAAAAATACAATAAAGAAGTTTACATAAAAAGAGCAGAACACCCCCCGGTCTCCTTTGTCCTTTTTCTTGATCTCCTGTACCACCATCTGCAGTCTCTGACCATCTCCTGTACAATGTCCCCAGTCTCTGACCATCTCCTGTACCATGTCCCCAGTCTCTGACCATCTCCTGTAGTATATCCCCAGTCTCTGACCATCTCCTGTACAATGTCCCCAGTCTCTGACCATCTCCTGTACAATGTCCCCAGTCTCTGACCATCTCCTGTACAATGTCCCCAGTCTCTGACCATCTCCTGTACAATGTCCCCAGTCTCTGACCATCTCCTGTACAATGTCCCCAGTCTCTGACCATCTCCTGTACAATGTCCCCAGTCTCTGACCATCTCCTGTACCATGTCCCCAGTCTCTGACCATCTCCTGTACCATGTCCCCAGTCTCTGACCATCTCCTGTAGCATATCCCCAGTCTCTGACCATCTCCTGTATTATGTCCCCAGTCTCTGACCGTCTCCTGTAATGTGTCTGCAGTCTCTGATAATCTCCTGTACCATGTCCCCAGTCTCTGATCATCTCCTGTACCACCGGCGCATAATGCACGTCACGAGTTGCCGAAAGAAGCCGGACTGCGAGTCGGCTCTATACGGCGCCTGCGCACCGACGTTCGGCTTCTTTCGGAAACTGGTGACGCGCATTATGCGCCGGTGGGAAGCTTTTGTCATCACGTCAATCACTTAGCCTGTGAATAGGAAAGCCCACTCCCGCGGGATTCACTACCCGAAAGCCGGGGGGTAAAATAGCGATAAAACGGTATGTACGGCAAAAAAAAAAAAAAAAAAAAAAGAAGATCATCATACTGTCAGTGTTAGAAGTCAGCTCAATGTAATGTTAGAATTTTTTTTAGGGTGAACCCCCGCTTTAAAGCAAAACATAGGTACAATTGCAAACTGTGTTGGTTTCTTTCTGATATGGAATTAAAGGGGTTGTAAAGGTTCGTTTCTTATTTTCTAAATAGGTTACTTTAAGCTAGTGCATTGTTGGTTCACTTACCTTTTCCTTCAATTTCCCTTCTAAATGTTTTTTTTTCTTTGTTTTCTTTGTCTGAATTTCTCACTTCCTGTTCCTCCTCAGTAAGGTGTTCAGTAAGCTGTTCTAAATGACTTTCCACCGCTCGGATGATGGTGGAAAGCTTACTGAGGAGAAACAGGAAGTGAGAAATTCAAACAAAGAAAAAAAACATTTATAAGGGAAATCGAAGGAAAAGGTAAGTGAACCAACAATGCACTAGCTTAAAGGAACCTTGTAACGGTCACCACCGTTTACGACCTTCCATCACATCCACGACAGCTTATCGACACTCCACAATCAGGCAAACGAACGAGACCCATAAGAATTCCCCCCAGAAACGAGACACACAGCTCTTGTTTGAGGTTTAAAACAGGGAATGAATCTTTATTTTCTGCACATGGTAACACATTCCTCTTCAAAATACATCCCTCCCACCCTTGGGAAACAGGGTAGGTTAAATTGTCCAATGACAATGGTGATACAGGTCGGGTGTGTTCAAACTTCTCCTTCAGTAAACAGTCTTAGCAGGGGGGGGGGGGGGTTGCTGGAGTGATTCCCCCCCTTTCCTCACAGCAAGACGCTTTAACATCCCATAATAGGTATGCAGACTGCCTACCAAGCTCCAATCCACATAGCAGACTTAATTACCACAATAGACAATGGAATGCAATCACACCCCACCCCTTTCATCACAGCAAGCTTACTAGTATACATCAGCCAACACACAATATATATACAATATCTGACCGCATTAAATGTGACTAGCACAGACCATAGTGGGGTGACTAGCACAGACCATAGACCTTGTGCCCCTAAAGTGACTCCCGTTACATGGCTCCCCCCTTGTGGAACACTCTGGCAGACCCGGCTTGATCCTTTTCGGGTCAACTTGGGGATGTCCGGAACTAGGAGGCCGGGATAACGTCTGTTTGCCGGGATAACCCATCAGCATTGCCATTTGGCTTACCAGGTCTGTAGCTGATGGTGAAGGTGAATAATGGAATTCAGTTCAGGAAAAGTCACTTGCTTTGCTCTCTCAATGGCTCCCAAAACCTGTTGCTGATGCTCTTGGGACAGATACGGCACCACCTGCGCGCAAATCCCATTTAATCTTTTGACAATTTCAGCCTGTTTGTGCATTTCAATGTTCAAGCCACGGGACATCTCATAATACATGACATAGTGTCGTTGCATCTCTGATTTCTCACTGGCCAACTTGTCACATTCCCATTTTAGACTGTGATATTGTCCCGGATCTACAGTACATGTTGGGGAAGGTAGTCTTACCCGGGTCTCAGCAGCAAGCAAGTTGGTTCCAGCAACGCGGGTCTGGGCACAGGTAGTCACTGTGTGGGCTTCAGCGGGGCACATCGGGGCGTACGCAGAAACAAGGGGGGCCAAATCATTCCCCAGTAGTACATCTGCTGGCAAATCCTTCATCACCCCCACATTCACATGTCCCGAACCAACCCCCCAATCCAGGTGAACCCGGGCAACGGGTAGCCGGAAGACGGTGCCTCCCGCTACTCTTACGGCTACAGTGTCTCCGGTGTGCTGGCTCTCTGGGATGAGTTTCTTCTGTAGCAGGGTCATCGTGGCCCCCAGAATCGCGTAGTCCATTGGCTACCTTTCCATTGACCCAGACAGTCTGCCTGTGTTGCTGCCTGTTGTCCTGGTTAGCTGCTTGTATCGGATCTGCCTCGTGCAGAACGCCCCAATGTTCTTCCTCCTCAACGCAGTGGGCCGCAGGCATGGATGTGCGGGGGTTCCCCCTTTCTGGCTGTCTCCATGACTGTGACTGCCTGGGTGGATTCAATAGACAGTCTAGCTTTCTGTGTCCTAGCTGTTTACACCCAAAACACCTGATGGACTGTGAGTTGTCCTGGGAGTTGAACCTAGGCTTCTGAGGATAAGTGGCCGCTGGAGGTGGTGTTGTAGGACGGTCCGACTGGGGTTTGTAGGCAATAGCCGGCAGGGGTGCCGCTGATCGATAATCCACCCGAGCTGTGGTCTTGACCACAGAGTTGTCCAGTTTGCGGGCATCTGTGTATTCGTCCGCCAGGCGAGCTGCTTCAGACAGGGAGAAAGGGTTTCTGTCCCGGACCCATTCTCTGACTTCCCGGGACAGTTTGTCAAAGAAGTGCTCCAGCAGGAACACCTGCAGCACCTCTTCCCCGGATTCTGCTTGGCATCCATCGACCCAGTGGGATGCTGTGCGGTGTAGGCGGCATGCCCACTCGGTATATGAGTCTCCAGTCTGCTTGCTCGTCTCTCGGAACCGCCTCGGTATGCCTCCGGTGTGACGGCATACCTGGCCAAAAGTGCTTCTTTAACCAGTCCATAGTTCATAATATCCTTGTCTGGGATGGCCCTGAACGCTTCACTGGCCCGGCCGGACAATTTCCCAGACAAAATGGTAACCCATTCCTCTGTGGGCACCCGGTGTAGGGCACATTGCCGTTCAAAATCAGCAAGGTACCCATCAATCTCCCCTTCAGTTTCAATGAAGTTCTTAAAAGCAGCAAAATGTATCTTTCTCCTTTCAGCTGGTGCTGCTGTGACT
Source organism: Rana temporaria (assembly GCF_905171775.1). Classification (NCBI taxonomy): domain Eukaryota; kingdom Metazoa; phylum Chordata; class Amphibia; order Anura; family Ranidae; genus Rana; species Rana temporaria. Next base: position 560,733,773 of record NC_053489.1, on the reverse strand, counting down.
TCTGCTGCTGCGGAACCTCTTTGCCGTAGCCAATTTGCATCCACAGCAGCTATAACCCGGTCTATGATCTCCGGTGGAGGGTTAGGACCATAGTGTGCCAGTCTTAGTTTGACAGCCCGATCAAAGCTTGCCTCCTCCGGGGTCCTGTCTGTTACGCTGGGCCTTTCCGTTATGTTGGGTCTTTCCGCTCCATCCATTTGGACAAGTTCTGTGATCATGTCCATCTTTTTACGGTTGCTGGCCGGTCTGCCCCGGCTCTCCAGTAAGTCCTTGAGGGTGGAGCGCTTCAGCCGTGCATACTGAGACTCCATTGTCCTGTGTCCTTGTAGCTGTCCTTTAAGCGATGGAATTATCCCACTGCTGCCACCACTGTAACGGTCACCACCGTTTACGACCTTCCATCACATCCACGACAGCTTATCGACACTCCACAATCAGGCAAACGAACGAGACCCATAAGAATTCCCCCCAGAAACGAGACACACAGCTCTTGTTTGAGGTTTAAAACAGGGAATGAATCTTTATTTTCTGCACATGGTAACACATTCCTCTTCAAAATACATCCCTCCCACCCTTGGGAAACAGGGTAGGTTAAATTGTCCAATGACAATGGTGATACAGGTCGGGTGTGTTCAAACTTCTCCTTCAGTAAACAGTCTTAGCAGGGGGGGGGGGGTTGCTGGAGTGATTCCCCCCCTTTCCTCACAGCAAGACGCTTTAACATCCCATAATAGGTATGCAGACTGCCTACCAAGCTCCAATCCACATAGCAGACTTAATTACCACAATAGACAATGGAATGCAATCACACCCCACCCCTTTCATCACAGCAAGCTTACTAGTATACATCAGCCAACACACAATATATATACAATATCTGACCGCATTAAATGTGACTAGCACAGACCATAGTGGGGTGACTAGCACAGACCATAGACCTTGTGCCCCTAAAGTGACTCCCGTTACAAACCTATTTAGAAAATAAAAGACGAACCATTACAACCCCTTTAAGCAAGCGTAATTGCAAAGTTGCCACCATCTAAGAGATTTGGCATGTAAATAGGACACTGCCGACTCCAAACACACAAAGCCACAGAAACAAACATCAATGGTCCTTGGACACCAAGTTTTTAGGCAGTTGTCAGATGTATAGCGTGTTTGTATTGTTATTTTTAAATTTTTCCTTCTACACACAAACCGTTGCCTTCAGGTTTCTTCAGGGGTGTCTTGGCAAATGCCTGCAAATTGCCCAAAAATGTCTTGCTTTTAGTTACACAAAGCCACCGATTTTTATTGTGCACCCTTACAACCACCGATGTCCTAACAACCAATGATGTCATCAGTTGATAAGGATGTCGGGAGCACCTGCACAGCCTGGTTTGGACCTCCTCTGCCCCTCTTCGTCAGCTCTGGGGTCACATTAGCTGAATGAGGGACAGAAACAATGCAATGCGTATCAGTGTGCGAAGGTGTGTTTGCTTTTGGAAAAATAAATTGCCTCTAATGTAAGGTGTCCTACCTGTGTGAATGTTGCTACTGTCACGTCACTCGTGGCCAGGTGACAAGTGCACCCTGTTGGGGTCAGGGATGCACCACAGGGAAGTGAACCCTATAGCCGACTACTGCTAGCAGAGAGGAAGCGTAACCCAAGAACACCCAGGGCGCGGAGTCCAAGACCCAGTTTTGTATTCACCAGAGCCTCTGATGGTGAGGATGGCCTTGGCCGCAACTGGATCCAGGTCGCGACCCCCAAGATTCCCTAGGTCACACTCCGCAGGGAGAGAGGGGAAGCAGCCAGCAGGACAAACAGTGGTGATGGGTAGGCCGAGGTCAGGGCAACAGGCAGACAAGGATAACCGTGGGACAGGCAAATGGTCAGGGGCACAGGAAAACAGCAGAAGTCAGGAACAAGCCAAAAACGGTACACGGAAAGATGATCGTAGCACACTGCAAACAGGAACTTAGCAAACTACACTGTTGAACAGCACTGCAGACCTGTAGAGCAACGGTTAATATAGACTTCCTGGGATGGCCTGGGTGGGGCCATACAGGAACAGGAAGTGATAAAAAGGGAACCAGAACAGGGTCAGGCCTCTAATGCAATCAATCATGGGCGGGCGGTTTCCCTACTTGGCCGGACTCGTTTTCATCGGTCCCAGCACCAGTCACCCAGGTCAGGGATTTGGGTATCATCTTGGACGAGAGATTAACGCTACGACCACAAGTAAACCAGGTGGTGAGTTCTTGTCACTTCCACTTGAAACTCCTGAGGTCGACTTTTCGCTTCATTGAAGAATCGCACAAGATCTCTATGGTTAATGCCATTATCGGAAGTCGATTAGATTACTGTAACGCTTTGTACCTGGGTTTACCTAATAACATCATGCACAAACTACAGCTTATTCAGAATGCCGCTGCAAGGCTACTCACGGGTGTTGGTCGTCGTGACCACATCACGCCATCGCTGAGAGCCCTGCATTGGCTACCCGTGAAGGAACGGGTTCTGTTTAAGACTGGTTTGCATGGTGCACAGGGCTACCCATGGCAAGGGGCCAGTGTACATGCAGGAAAAATTCACCAAGTATGTGCCCAACCGTACCTTAAGAAAAATGGGGGTAGTGGCGCTACAAAGCAGTGACACGTTTGTGGAAAAAGTCCGCTGTACAGGTTGTAAGTCCTTGTTAATAAGTCCTTGTTGTAATAGAAGATAAACAATAAAATATAAAAAAAAAAAAAAACCTGGGGATGATGAGTGGTGAGGAGGGGAGCGGAGAGAGGACACTGTTCTATGAGAAGCTGATTGTCCCAAACGCTGTTCCGGGGCAAGCCTTCCAAAAGTAGGGGAGACCAGAGCAAAGACTCCAACATGTGCAAAAAAAGAAAGGAACAGAGGGCGCCTCCTGGTTAAGCGTCATAAAGCTTTAATATTACATAGATTACAGTGTAGACTTACATATAAAATAATAGAATCCAATGTGAAGATTCAAGCGATGGGTCCTGAGGGGGATGTGACGTCTAACCGAGCCAGTTCTTGAGCCGATCGTGCTCCCGGGTGAACCTCCTATGTCGGACCGTCATGTAGCGAGGAGAACCAGCTGGTACGGAGGACTAGTTGGAAACGAGGCCAGGAGCGCAGCGTGAGCCGTGGTGACGTCACTATAATGCAACGACGTTTCGAAGCAGGCGCTTGCCAGTGACTAAGCGCGCTCCTTTCTCAAGCATCCCCCTCAGGACCCATCGCTTGAATCTTCACATTGGATTCTATTATTTTATATGTAAGTCTACACTGTAATCTATGTAATATTAAAGCTTTATGACGCTTAACCAGGAGGCGCCCTCTGTTCCTTTCTTTTTTTGCAACCGTACCTTAAGGTCGGCTAATTCGGAAACTTTGGTGATCCCTAAATTTTGAAAGAAAAAATGCGGAGGCACGATGAGTGCAGTCCAGGGAGCACAGTTTTGGAACTTTTTGGAAGTTTTCTAAAATTAAGGCTTGAGAATGATCTTTTTAAGTTCAGGAAGCTTCTAAAAACTGAGCTTTTCAGTTAAGCCTATGGAATTACATAGGTTTTTATAGTTCTTTGATCTGCTAACCATTTAAAATTTTGATCTGTTCCGCTGCCTGTGTGTTTTTTAGGTTGTTGCTCTATTGTTGTTCTCGGCGCATCGAGGCCTACGGGTAACTGACTGCGTTTTGTACCATTTTGTACTTTTAAGAATTTTTATAAATAAATAAATAAATAAATAAATAAATAATGAGCAGATGGAAACACAGGTAAGCTGCCAGGCTATTGCATATCCATGACATAATGTAAAAATATTGGTTTAGTTTATTACATTTTAGAATGGAGTGCCTCGAGATATGCATAACTTTAAAATGTGCCTTGACTTTAAAAACAAAAAGTGAGAAACACTGAATTGGGGGGGATAGAGCCAAGATTTCTGCTGCACTGCTGCAAATAATACCTGGCACTGTAACTCATCTCTTGTGTGGGCTAGTATATTAGCATGTCTGTAAATCCAATGTAAACCAGGGATTTCCTTTCACTTCCCGTTATGGCTCTGAGGTGAAGGGAAATCTCCCCAATGGGACAATTGACAAGGGCTATAACCCTCCCTCTAACTCTATCCAAAATTAAAACAATTTTGCCTTTAGTTATACTTTAAACTAAAAGTTTAAAGCATAACTGAAATCACACTTTTTTTTATCTTTGTAATGTCCTGATGTACAGTACCTTATCATTTTTAACCGAATATCACTTAAAAAAAAAATGCCCTACCACGCCAGTGCTGGCAGAGATGGGAAAAGACCACATCCCTTATCACAAGTGTTCTTCTGTAGACCTGAAGTGCTATGGAAGAGAGTGCGTTTTTTGGCCAGATCTATAAGATTACAGAGCGCACTGATCCCTGTTGGGAAATTTGAGGTTTTTATGCATATGGGATTTCCATCTCGATGTGTCCATCTGTGATCTGGAGTCATATATAAAGATGACAGTCCAGAGAGGATCATACAACAGCACTTTGATACCTTCCAGTAAACCTGAGGGTCGATTGTGACAGCGAGCTGCTTTCCTATGAGATTAAGCACTGTGTTTTTGATTGCCACTGTGGATTTATAGATGTTTCATGGACTATACTTTTTGGATGGATGTTTTGTATATTTTTTGGTATGATATACTATTCACATGTTTATAGCTGCACGGGTTTAAGCAGGCGTTCCTTTGCTATTGACTAGATAAGACTGTAAACATTTAGATTGTTAGTACAAAGTCCATCTGTGTTGGCACCTTTGATTTTTATTCTTGTCTGTGTCCCTGCTTGGAAGATCCCCTCTCTATATTTGTTCGGATGAGGATTATAACAAAGGAGGGGCAATTACATAAAATACAAAATGCTAAAATTGTCACAAACCAGTAGGGAAGGAGTAAGCTTCCATCGGTAACACCTATATCTATATCAAAAGGTCTAAAAGGGGATCGCCCATATTTTGGAGAGAAGATCTACTAAAACATAAACAGCAAAAAAAAGGAACTAGTATGGGCATGAACTTTTACCTACTCTAGTCCAAAACTTATGACAAAAAAACAATATGACATTTACAGAAATAGGTGCAAAAGACTTCCTTCTTACACAAGGAAACTCATGCTAATTGTGTTGTGTTGTCAATACTGTACAGCCCATTTTGCTGGACTGCAAGAAAGACTACGTAAAGCCTTCAAAACATGCAAGAGAATCCAAAAATGTAGATACAGAGTTTCCATTGTGTGATCAGAAAACTTAAATGAGAGGTGGACAGGAACAGAAAAATAAATGACTCATTTTCAAATTATTGAAGTTAAAATTTCCCCCAATGTTACTTCTGTCTGTATAGACCAAACTAATCAGTACTCAAAAAGCAGTCAGAAATTCCACTCATGTATTGATAAAATGCAGCAACAACGTTTGAGGGCCAAATGCAGCGTCATGATACTTCTTGTGCAGCACTCGAACCCCAGAGGTCAATAGTGGGAACAGGGAAAAGGGATTGCAATAGCAGTAATCTCCTATAACATGTTCCTAGTCTATGTCCGTGTCCCGCAGCATGTCTGCAGCCTGCAACCACATCTGTAGCATTATTCACAGTCTATGACCACCTCCTGTAGAATGTCCACAAACATATTATAGCATTACACATACTGAACATTAAAGCGGAGTTCCACCCAAAAATGTAACTTCCACTAAGTATTGGTGACCCCCTGACATGCCACATTTGGCATGTCATTTTTTGGGGGGGGAGCGGGTACCCTGTTTTTACAGGCACCCAGCTCCCACCTTCTCTTCTGGCACCACAAGGAAGATCACCTCTCCCCCTCACAAGTCCCAGAAGATTGCCCGGTCATTTACAGCGTGCAGCGCGGCTCACGCATGTGCGTGCCTGGCTGGGAAGCCACAGTCAGGGAGGGAGAGAGAAGGGGGCTTTGTGCACCTGCATCGCTGGACCGTGAGACAGTGAGTGTCTGATTATTAAAAGTTAGCAGCTACACTTTTTGTAGCTGCAGAATTTTAAATGGGTGGAACTCCGCTTTAAACGTGGCCCTTTGGGATGTAAGGGGCTGCAGTTGAGGCCCATCTATCTCGCTAATCTAAAGCAAGGTTATAATATAAAGAAAGAAACAATGTGCTTTAACATACCATGAGTTGGCCACATCTTTTACCTGTGGACACTTACGCCGCGTACACACGGTCGTTTTTTGTCTTGTAAAAAAAACATTGTTTTTTATCATGAAAAAAAACAACGTTTTTCAAACTTCATTTTTAAAAACGACGTTGCCCACACACCATCGTTTTCTGAAAATGCTCTTGCAAAGCGCGGTTACGTACAACACGTACGACGGCACTCTGTTCCATTCAAGCTCGCGTCATAACTTGCTTCTGAGCATGCGCAAATTTAAAAACGTTGTTTTAAACATCGTTTTAGCCCACACACGATCATGTTTTATGACACAAAAAAAACGACATTTTAAAAAACATAAAAAATTGAAGCATGTTCGAATTTTTTTTTGGTCGTTTTTTTAGATAACAAAAAACGATGTGAAGCCCACACACGATCATTTAAATTACGTTTTTAAAAACGTTGTTTTATTTCATCACAAAAAAACGACCGTGTGTACGCGGCATTACAAGTAAACCACCAAGTGAAGGAAGGATAAAGAGGGCATCCTAAGCTACAACTTCCATATTCTTGCAGGTAAATAAATTCTTAATAGGCAGGATGCCTCAAAGTGCAAAGACACATTTAAACATGCAGTGAACTACCTCTAGCTTCATAAGGATACGGCAGTTTAAACACTCACCTACAATATTTACAGTGCTATCAACTTCTGGTCTTAATGTCGAACATATCAATGCATATTGTGGATGAAAAGTATATGCTCCATTCATCAAAGGCAACGCTCTCTGGCCAATATCCTCCTGTACAAAACACAAAGGATTAAATAAGTCTATCCAAGCATTTTTTTTTTATTATTTCTTCTACCAATGTGACCTTTGCATTAGAGATAATTAATAAAGATGGACAGCACATTAAAAATAAAAATGTGGTTTCCTACTTGTAAAAATGGCCCCTTTACAATTAATTTGAAAAAATTATGCTCATGCGGTACATCACAGCTTTTTTCCCCATTATCAAATACACAGCTTTAGTGCTTTTTAAACCTCCTTACTAGTCAAATTGAAACTGAAAATTTTATCACAAGATTCTCATAGTTCCCCGCCCCTAAAGTGTGTTTTTAACATTTTGTGGTTCTTTTTTTAAATACTTTGAAATAAATTTGTACACGTCACCACAACAAAGATTAGTACACATGTTTTTTTTTGCTTCAAACATTTACATATGAAGCATTATTGAAAGACCAATTTCAAAGAAAGACAGATGGAGGAAAGTTCAGCACTTCTGTCAGGTTTTATTGCTGCCCGAGTCCCTAATGGGGACATTTCACCTCAATTCCCTTTCAAGACAGGCAAATCTCTACAGAGATTCACAACAAAAAGTATGTTTTTCCTGTCACAATGACAACTATGCTACCCCCATCCTGGATCCATCCTGTTGTGCCTGTGACCCCCAGTGGGGTCACAGGCACAAATAAACTCTTTGTTACGCTCTAATTTGTTGGCTAAAGTTAGGCTCAAATGATCTGGTATGGCGTGTCTTAACCGAATCATGTAAAGCAGGGATCATTTGTGCTTAGTAACAAAAAATGTAAGTGGAATTCCAGGCTATTATCAACTATGCTTAAACATGCTCTCACCACCCCTCTAAATCCTATACAAACTACCCTTTAAAAGAAAGATGCTTACACTTACCCATTCTCAGGGCACTCTGATTGGGTAACGTGATCGTTTCCCAGTGGCAGTTTCAGGGAAGAGGAGAAACAGCCGACAATGGATGCCCCATAGGAAGTCTATGTGTGGCGTCACTGGCCAGAAATTTCAGCCATTGTTGGTGATCTCTCCTCTCCCCTTGTAAGAAAAATTGCATATTTCATATTCCTTATTATTGTTGGCCTGACAAATATCTAATAAAGCCTCTAATATCTTGGTTATTCTGGTTAAATGACTATATGGACAAGCCGCCACACCATTCTCCATTCAGGAATGTGCCATTGTGTGATCTCTCTTTGCATAAGTCAAAAACAACCCCAAAAACAAATATGACTGGGATGCAAGACCCCTAAAGCCAACCACTAGGGAGATCAGGTGACTGGGCTGGAGTGCTCCAATTATAGGTAATTATAAGCATCTTCCATTCACAGGGTAGTTCATATCCCATTTAGAAGGGAGGGTGGGATCAGGTTTAAACATAGTTAGTAGTAGCCTGGTATTCCACTTTAACCACCCTGACGGTATGATGTCAGATTTTTTGCGTCTCAAAGCGGTACATTGTTTTGCATATAAATTTGGCCTTTTCATATTATAGGCCTGTAATTCTTAGAAATAACACTTAAATCTGTCCAAACAAGAGTCTAGTAGACATCCCGGTTATGATAAATTTGAAGCAGAAAAATCATAAAACATAATAAATAACTATAAAAAAATAATAATAATATAATAATAATAATAATAATAATAAAATTAATTTCCCCACGATTCACTATAGCTCAATTCTGCAAGTGTTCCACTTTATTATCACTGTTTTCTAGCTGTCTAAAACCACTTTTTGACGTAAAAGGGACACTTTTTGGTTGCTATGGACAATCTCAAGTTTCCAGGCAGAAAAAAAACTGTATATACACACATACATACACACACACACACACACACACACAATATAAAACGGCATGCAGGGCATTGGACAAAGCACTAGGAAAAGAAATGGATGTGAAATTATTTCATACAGTAATGTAATCTGTAAGATTACAGTGTACTGTATGTGTTATGAATTTTGTACTTTTTGAATTTGCTACCAGGCTCCGCCGCAATGCTCGCAGGGAACAGAGCCTGGCACATAGGAGGCATCAGGCGGAAGACACAGCCCACAGACACAGTGGAGGGACATCGCAGGATCCTGGTGACAAGGTAAGTTACCTGGACCAGGATCCTGAGATGCAATCCCAAGTGTGGCTTGGGGGTTACCGCTAATGGTACTGAAATGTAACCCCGAGCCACACTCGGGAATACCGCCAGGGAGGTTAAATAGTGTTTTCAGTTTGTAGTGCTCAGAATTTAGTTCCACTTTATGTTATTGCAGGCAGTATGAGATAAAAATCCAAACCTTCTCTTGTTTTATTTTTTCTTCTTTTGCTCTTTTTCCTGAAAGGGAAAGCAAAACAGAAATGAGTTTAGATATTAGGAAGCATAACCTGTATCAGAACAGTCTGCTAATCTGCATGCAGGGCAGTCTTATTTTCTAAGCTAGCAACCTCAAACTAGATTTCATTAGGTAATTATTTGTGTCCATGTCAGACTAAGTAATTTCCATAAGAAGTGTTACACAATAAGTCTTTCTCCATCTGTCCTGCACATATATTGTAGTGAATACACTGGTGTAATACACTGTAAATATGAGTACATATGCAAATAAAGATCTTTACTGGCCATAGTTATGTTAAAGTCCTTACAAACATTAGATAACAGTCTCCCATTCTGGCTGTTAGTTGTGTTAAGAGGTTATAAAAGCCTGGCAGGTCGGTATTGTTCTCCTCCGACGTAATCCAATGCGGGGACTACCTGCAGTAGGTGTATTGCACTTTTTTCCTAAACAATCTACAAAGGGATTCTTTCTTATGAAACTTAAAGGGGGTTGTAAAGGAATTTTTTTTTTTTCATAATAAGCATCCTTTACCTGCAGACATTCCTCTTTTCACTTCCTCATTGTTTTGTTTTTGCTCAGAAGTTGCTCTATTTCTTCTCTGTTCTGTTCACTTCCTGCTTGTCTGATTGTTACTCACCACCGTGAAGGGAGGATTTACTGTGGTGGTCAGTGACGTGCTCACCCCCTCCTGGGAACTACATCTTTGCGGCAGGGCGCTCTCTACGTGTTAGAGACTTCAAGGAGGTGTGAATTACTGGGCGTGCCGCAATTCATACTGGGAAATGTAGTTCTTACATGAACGAGCGCCGCAAACCAGGAAGTGAATGAGAGAACAGAAACTAGAACGCCAGAGGTGATATAGATGAAGAAATTTAATGGGTATTTACTTGTTTTTTAACAGAATCATTACACTATTCTGTCAGTCTACCTTGCAGACATTAATTTTAGGCAAATATTTTTTTTTCCTTTACAACTCCTTTAAGGAATCCTATTTATAGACAAAGCTGAGCCAAGATAACAATTTGTTACCAAGTGAAGTAATGCTATGGGTGCCAGCTCCAATCTAACACACTTGCCTGTTGGATCATTCATAGTAATATACGGAGAATCGAGTATGGCAGAGTGACAATCCTAAATAAGATTTTCCCAGACAAATTCTTTAAAACAGAGCCTGTCCACCCAAAACAGAGCATTCCATGTGATTGTAGGGAAAACACAAAATTCACATATGGTAGTAGGAAATGAAAGTGAGGATTGTGAAACTCACTGAGCTAATAAGTAATAAGAGAAGTTATAACAAAAAAACAAAACAAAACAGCAAGCATATAAGGTTGTTGCGATGCTATAAAACTATGCCTGAAAATGCTCTGAATGCTGATCCTGCCATTCAAATGCTGTGCTGCAATGATTGATAAGCAAAAAAGTGACTAGATTTCCCATACTGCGCATTCAAGTTATGCCATGGGGATTTCTTTACAAGTGTGCAAGGGCTTTGTTAAAAGCTGGTAAGACCAGAGTCAGCCCTTACATCTAAAACAAGAACCAAATGAGTCAAAATGAATGATCATACGCAGGCTAACTTGAAAGATGTTCTTTAACTAATACACATTGTGGCAAACTTGAAAGAGGACCTATAAACAATACTTATTCAGGAAACCTGCTGAGTTCAGATATGCAACCGTAAAGTACGATGTACATATTTTAATCATTTGTGCTAATGTTTACATGCATAAGTGCAAAGGTACTCTATTGCGCACAAGAGCTTACTTTGTCATAGCAAACAGTAGGGCGCAAGGCGGCAGAAGTTGCCTGTATCCTAGTAACAGAGGATGCTAGGCAGTAGGGTTGTCCCGATACCACTTTTTTTAAGACCGAGTACAAGTACCGTTACTTTTTTTTCCCCAAGTACTCGCCGATACAGATTACCGATACTTTTTTTTGTGTCAGTATTTTTATTTTATTTTACAATTTAACATTTTTCACTATTTTTTTTTTTACAATGCTTTCTTGGGGGGGGGGGGAATGGATGTGTCAGTGTGTTTTTTTAATATGTATTATTTTTTTTACAATTAATTATTTTTATTATTTATTGCATTTTTCTTTCTTAGCCCTGTTGCGGGGCTTTGGTGAGATATCAGGGGTCATAACAGACCCTGATATCTCACCTTTGAAAAAGAGAGAGGGACTAAGGACACAGATTCCCCAGTCTTTTTCTCAGCTGCACTAAAAATGAATGGACAGGAGACAGAGGCTCCTATCCATTCATAACACAGTTTACGATGCTCAGTCATATGAATTGACAGAGTCAGTGATCACCGACTGTTCATTCGGAAAAGGTAGGAGCCAGGATTAGCGGCTCCTACCACCGCTCTCCATCCTGACAGAGGGGGTGGAGGAGGACATGGAGGGGGACACAGAGCACGGAGGGGGGAAGCAGCAGCACAGAGGGGGACATGGAGCATGGGAGGGGGAGAGCAGAACAGAGGACAGCAGCAGCACGGGAGGGGGAGAGCAGAACGGCAGCGGCACGGAGGGGGGAGAGCAGAACGGCAGTGGCCGGAGGGGGGAGAGCAGAACGGCAGCGGCACGGAGGGGGGGGGTGGCCACAGGAGGCATGGCAATGGTGGGAGAGAGCAGAATGGATGGGGGAACTGGAGGAGGATACAGGAAGTCAGGTATCGTAAGGTATCAGGTGACATTTCCACCGAGTACAAGTACTCGGGCAAATGCTTGGTATCGGTTACAACCCTTACTAGGCAGCTTTCTTGAGAAGCCACCTGTGTCCGACAACGGAGGAAGTTGGACAGGAATAGCCACTTGCTTCCAGCAATGGAGGATGCTACGCTTTTGCTGCAAGATCTTCTATACCAATTGCTGTATTTTTCATATTGCTGTGTACCATAAGGCCTTTGTCAGCTTTGATCATTTTAATATAGCTAGAGCCCCACAAGACCCACAGTTACAGTATTCGATTTAAACCCACCAAAACCGACCTCACCTCAGGATTTTGCTGAAGGAGAATCTCCTTTACTAAACAAAGTTACATTGAACAATGATCTCCTCTCTTATTCTAGATCAGTCTATAATAGAGCAATGTTACATTGATGAGAGCTATAGAACTTTGCATAATAATGATGTGCAGACAGCTGTAACTTTTGTAACCACTCAGGAATCAAGTCAATAAAATGTAATATTTTGGTGGTTGCTGTGGAACACAGAATTTTATTGTTTTATGCTCATACATTAACACACTCAAAAGTATCTAAGGCTAGGTTCACACTATTGCAGGTGCAAGGTGGTGTGTAAATCACACGTGTTCCCGCATCAAAAATTGCCTGCTTTTAAGCAGGGGCATGGGGGTGCCATGAACCCTTCAATGGCACCACCCATGGACCGAAAAATGCAGTGCTGTTTGCCGAAGCACCATGCAATTTTTCCTGCTGACAATTTTCCCTGCATTTCAGCAGCCCATTCAAATGAATGGGCTGATGTGGCCCACATAAACATGGTTGCAGGGAAATGCAAAACCTGTAAACCTAGCCCAAAACAAGTGTTGTCACTACAAATTGAATGATGGGTCACCAAAGTCACAAATAAAAGATCATAGCATACCTCTCTTTGAAGGTCTTTCTGCTATTGGTATCATCCTGTATACCCTGAAGGCATTATTGCCTTTCTTCATACTTTTGTCTTTTACTTCTTCTATATCCGGTAATGAGTTCATTGCACACCTAAAATTTGCCTTCCATGTTTTTGGATCTGGTTTATCTATACCAGGCTGATACTTCCCTATAAATCAAGAACATATATAAATTATCAGATAAAAATATCTATAGCAGGGGGTCTTAACTGCAGGTATGGAGAATGGGAACCAAATGACTTGGGCATGAGAAAGAATCTCTGAATCATTTAAAAAAAATTAAAAATGGGATTTAATGCATTATTGAACTTCTAAGTAGAAAAAAAATCAACTTGATGTGTCATATGAACACAAGCAGCATTGACAGTAAATGTATCTCAATTCCATGTTTTAATTGCACAAAACAGCAAAAGTCAAACTATAGCTTGTGTATTTGTCATTTGCTGTTTTCATATGAAGAAATAGGATAAAAGCCTTATGTTCTTTTCAGAATTTCTGACTAGTTATCCATATGTACAGTAAAACCAAACCATGGAAGTCTTTCAAAGTCATGTTGATACAGTCTGGTGAAGGGGGTATGAGGACATAATGGGCAATCCATTGGAGGTCTTTAATTATAATATATACACACACTCACATATAGAGCAGGGCCTTCCGATTCCTCTGTATTGAATTGCATTGTAACTGTACTGTCTGCCCTCAAGTTGCAAAGCGCTGCGCAAACTGTTGGTGCTATATAAATCTGAATATTATTATTAATAATAATAAAACTAACTACATACATATTTTATTGATGGGTAAATTCTAGATATACACGTGCACGCCCATTTAGTAACTAAAGCAGAAGAGCACGCAATGTAAGGGCAGCATTCTACCCAAACTCTGAAAAAAAGCCACAGTGTGTTAAAAGACCTTTTTTTATTTATTTTTAGCTTGTATATTTATTTGGAACTTGCAACACTAAATCTATTCGGTCTTGCCATTGGTCCGTTTCATCTGAAATGTAGATGGGCTGTGCCCAATAAACTAGCCTACCAACATCACCCATAATTAATAATAATAATCCAGGTCCACACTGCTGTGAAAAGCAGCAGGACTCTTGAGTAAGAGAATGAGAAAAAATTTGGTCCGAGTTTTATTCACACGATATTGTCATTACATGCCCATCAAAGAGCTGATGATTTCAGCCATTAACAAAGGAGATTAAATAGTTGAGACGCAATATGCTTTTAAGTGTCATGTTGACATGCGTTGAATACCTGTATGAATTGCCCAGTTTCTGAACAGAGGAGCATCTTTGTCCACATCCCACCCATGACGTGCTGCTTGCATCCATGGAATTCTGGAATATTTTCATTTCCTGAAATTAAAAGACATAAAAATAGATATTTCCATGGCCACAACTACATTAATGAAAGCAAACCTTTAACAGAAAGGCAGAAACACTGGCAGTGATGCAAACAGGCATTCCCATACTTACTATTATCTTTATTAAAACAGAAATGATGAATTCATGTATAAAAAGAGCTGAAGTGAAGATAACTATTACTAATGGCATATCTCTCTTTTCATAAAACACATGGCAAAATACACTGCACTCTGTGTAGTAAAATTCTAGTGGACTTTGCTTATCTTACAATGAGAAAGCAAAACTTCACATCCGGCCTCTCCATGCAGAGCTGGCTGAAACTGATAACAGTTTGAAAACACTTTCCTGAAACAAAGATGCTGTTCATACTGATGGCACTGCCTACCCAGTTAGATTATTAAACCTTCCACAGCAAACAAAGATAATACTTTTATATATAATATCCAAGCCTTTAAGTCAGCGTGCCTCATACACTGCACTACGGCTGCTTATAACATAGTAGGACAAAGTAGGGAAATCATGGGTGAATATCACATGAACACATATCCTGTTCACACCTGAGCAATTTACAAGTGCGATTTGAAGATTCCCCAAAAGTGTTTCAGCCCTAACACTAGGATTCTCTTATTTTTCAATGGTGCCTGTTCATGTAGTCCTGAGCGTAGTGACGTTTGATCTTGTCGATCAAAAAAAAAAGGCAAGTTTGGGCCTCAACAGCCTTGAAATGGATGGCCTGAAATAACGGCTTTCTATTGGCTTAAAATAGAAAGTAAGCTAAAGCCGAAAACGTGCATAAAAACACCTGTACAATTTCTAAACAAAAATGCTCAAAAGACGACCGAAGATGCTCAGCTCAAGTGTGAATGGAGCCAAATAATATAAACAGTTCTCCCAAAAGAAAAAAGTTTAGCCTTTGTCCTGTGAAAATGTTAAGGCTGCATAAGAAACGTAGGTGCACAGCACATGCATTTTCAAACTCAAGTGAATGGAACAGCTCAAAATAAAAAGGAGATGTTCCAATTCATGATTCTCTCCCGGGGCAGCGTTCCTTATACAGCCTTTAATTCCCCCTACACAGGTGTTGTTGTACATGCAAGTAGATGCACCGGAGAAAAAAGTGAAAATCGCCTACAAGTCAGACATGAAGAAAGTATAACAAAAAGGACAATTTTAAAGACACATGTTGTATAACTTTGGCTGTAACTTTAAGGTAAACCATGGGTCTCTAAACTTTCTAAAACAAAAAAAACAGTATATTGCCGTTCCGGCTGTTGGCAGCCAGAGTGGATATTTTCCTGGCATCAGCAGGTGTAACTAAATGGTAATTAATCAGCGCAGACAATGCTCAATATATAAAAAATAATAAATAAAAGCAGCTGAACACTCAGGGACAACATATAAAATCCCAGCATCAATAAAATATAATAAGAATAACAATTGATTGCACACAAAGAAATATGAAAAATCACATGGAGCAGGGCACACAGATTCCCAAAGGGTGTCCACTTGTGTTTCTACATGTACAGCTATCCTCATTAAATGGACCCCTGAATTAACAGATGGGTCATATGCGCTTTCCCATAAAGGGTAAAAAAAAAACACTTGCGATCCTCTGACCTCATATTATATTGTATTGGTAAAAAAAAAAAAAAAAAAAATGTAATGTATGGCCAGCCTTACACAGCTCCCCCCAAAGTACAACCAGCTAATAGAACCTAACTTTTTTCTGCTGCAGTTAATCAACACAGCTAGGTCACCCCCTGCCAGCAGCCTGACACTGGCTAGTGAAGGAGCAGCAACAGGCTGCTGAGGTCATCTCTGTGCTCCCTTCCTTCTGTCAGCACATGTGAATGCTGGACATCTGATTGGCCGCAAGTGCTGCTGATCCCACCCCCGGTGTAAACAATGCTGTACAGGTTTAAATAAAAGTAAAATATAGGTATTTAAAGTGGAGGTTCACCCTATAAAAAATTCTAACACTACATCCAGCACCCTGCTGCATATAAAATGACACTGACCTTTATTTATTTTTTTCCCGTAGATATCGTTTAGCCGTGGAATTCACAGCGGCTTCCGGGTAGGGAATCCCGTGGGAGTGGGCGTTCCTATTGACATGCCAATCAATTGACATGCTAAACGACGGCGCACACAGCGCGTTACGACTTCCCGAAGGAAGCTCGGGTCGGCTGGCTCTATTCAGCGCCTGCCGCCACCGGCACCGAATAGAGCCAAGGCCGACCTTTCAGGAAGTCGTCACGCGCTGTGTGCGCCGTCGTTTAGCATGCCAATTGAATTGGCATGTCAATAGGAAGCCCCACTCCCGCGGGATTCCTACCCGGAAGCCGCGGTGAATTCCCCGGCTACACGATATCTACGGGGGAAAAAAAAATAAAGGGTCAGTGTCATTTTATGCAGCAGGGTGCTGGATGTAGTGTTAGAAATTGTTTATAGGGTGAACCTCCACTTTAAATTGGTTGCATCTAATTTTTATTAACATTTTTATTTTTATATACGAATGAGTGTCAATACCTGCCTAGAACTCAGCTTACATGCTATGCATACATTTTACCTGTGGTTTTTGCTTTTTAGTTCATAGCATACCCTGTTGACAAAGTAAATATAGATGGGAGTAAACTACATTTTCTTTCTGTTTAAACACCTCAGGATGAACTAGGCACAAATAGCTCTTGCGTAGAAATATATACTGTACATATACATGTCCAAGTTTTCAAGAAGAAATACAGTATTTTGCCTTGTGATATCTGGACTGACAGAAACACTGGTTTATTACACCAATCTATACATTCCATGAAAAAACAAACATTCTGTGCATGTATTTCTTATTCTCCGCTAGCACAGATATAAAAATCTGGACAACTTTCCCCTGTCATGGCTATGTATTGTCATCTATAGCACTTAGGTGCCATTAAAATTATAATATTAGAGAATAGATTTTATGGTGTTCCCATACCTTCAGGACAGGAAATACATGGACAAAGCTTGGATTCTTACATCTGTGTGTGGCAACTCTTCTTAGCACGTCTTGGCCTCAGATCTAAACCAAGAACATTTCTGCTTCCTTAAAAAGCAATGGCTATGCAAGGCTTTGTTCTGTGTTGGCAGGCTGTCATGCTAATCCAATGGCTTTGGTACTTTCCAAGGCACCGACCTAATACAAGCATGCAGCCGACTCTTTCTAATAAAAATGTCTTCATAAATTTAGGCCATTATGTATTCTGCTATATATTTTTGGTAAAAAAAAATTCAATAAGCATATATTGATTTGTTTGTGAAAACGTTATAGCATCTAAAAACTATGATACATCAGGGGCGATCAAAGGGTTTCACTGCGTGCCTAGCCAGGGTTTGTGTGAACTGCGTTAGGTGCTTTTACTGGGGGGAAAGATGGAATTAATTTCCTGCTTTGCAAGGACACAAATTCCATCCCTTTGCCCAATCCCACCCCCGTCAGAATGGCGATCTGCCTTGTTTACATAGGCGGATCGCAGTTGTGTGTCTCTGCCTGATAATTGCGGAACCCAGGTTACCTTGGAGAGCACTGGAAACTCCTTGTCCAGCTCCCCCCTGGCCCCTCCTATGTGTAAATCATCTTGCGTCAGTTAGGGGCACAGTGTGACTGAGAATCACAGACTGATCTGTGCTCATCAGGCTCGCTATACAGCCACACTGGAATGTAGTATATATGTATATATTGTGTGCTGCCTCATGCTGTTGGACTATTTTCTGGGATCGTTTGGGGTGTGGTTGTATTCCATTGTGTCTGTCTGCCTTATCCTTGGTTGTAATATGTGGCTCTCTACATTCAGACTGGAGGAAGCGGTATATGACGAAAGCACTCAAGTGGAGTGTAGGACGTTTTGTTACACTGGCGGACATAGGGTACACGGCACCCACCGACCTCCATTGTATGTAAGAACGCATGCAAAGCAAATTTTTTCTTAGTTTAGGCCAATATGTATTCTTCTACATATTTTTGGTAATAAAAAAAAAAACCACACAATAAGCGTATATTGATTGGTTTGCGCAAAAGTTATAGCATCTACAAAATAGGGGATAGATTTATAGCATTTTTATTATTTTTTTTACTAGTAATGGGCGACGATCTGCGATTTTTATCGGGACTTGTGACATTATGCTGTAAAAATTTCACTGGCAGGGAAGGGGTTAAACACTAGGGACGATCAAGGCGTTAACTGTGTTTCTAGTGTGTTTCTAACTGTAGGGGGATGGGACTGACCTAGAGGAAATGACAGATCGCGGTTCCTAGCTATTAGGACCTCACGATCTGTCTCTTGTGCCCACTATCGCTCGCGCCCGTTGGTCATCGCGGCCGGCGGTCACGAGCTTTGGCACCCCTGCGATGCAGCGTGCCTGCTATCCCACTTAAAAGGGACCGACATACACCTACGGCGGTGCGCGGAATCGTGCCGACCTGCCGCCGTATAACGACAGCAGCTGGTCGGCCAGTGGTTAAAGAGGAAGTCAAGCCAAAACACTTCTTTCTATTGGGGAAGGGTTTGAACGCCAACTGAAATTTTTAATGTTATACAGAGCTTCGTTAGAGGGATTTATCTCCCACTTCCTGTCCTGATGACAACAGTTTTACCAGACAGGAACTGAAAATTCTGTATAGCCCACAAAATGTCACTCTACTGTCCACTTTTGATGTGAATGGCTGATATTTTCACACACAAATATGTATCAAGTATGATATTTTCCATATAGCCAATAACAGAACTCATGATTAAATAAACATTCTATTTTGTATGCATAAAATAGCCTTACAAAATATGTCAATTTAAAGCGGTGGTTCACCCTCATTACCAACATTTTAGCATTAAATTAGGCATAGTAGCGCGAGCTACAGTATGCCTGTATTTATTTTTTTAGCCCCGTACTCACTGTGCAATCGTATAGATAAGATTCCGACTCCCCGCGGGGAATGGGCGTTCCTATCCAGAGGGAGGATGATTGACGGCGGCTATGGCACGTCACGCTCCCCGAACATAGCCGGAGTAGGTCTCGGCTCTTCACGGCGCCTGCGCACAGACTATGCGCAGGCGCCGTGAAGCGCCAAGTCCTATTTCGGCTATTTGCAGAGAAGCGTGACGCGCCATAGCCGGCCGTCAATCATGCTCCCTCTGGATAGAACGCCCATTCCCCGCGGGGAGTTGGAATCTTATCTATACGATTGCACAGCGAGTACGGGGCTAAAAAAATAAATACAGGCATACTGTAGCTCGCGCTACTATGCCTAATTTAATGCTAGAAAAAAAAATGTTTTATTAGGGTGAACCCCCTCTTTAAATACCATGCTATTTTTACCATGACATTTTCAAATCCAAAATAGCGGTGTAGTGACAGGGGTAGCAAAGCCAAAAACCTCTATAGGTTTACAGAAGAATGCCCCCCCCCCTTCATTCAACCAACAAAGGTATCATTATTACAAAGTGAAAGAGATTTTCAGATTCGGGTGCGATTTCAGCCTTCTGTAGTCAAATCCGTAAACTATGACTTATGAGTTGGCTGAGCAAAAACAATCCCATCTGGGGTGATCTATGTAATATGCAAGGATTTTAACAAACTTGCTAACAGACGCCCTACTTTTTTTTGCTCTGAAGAAATCGCCATTTGTTTGACCCTGTCCTTTGAAGACGAATTCTGAACGGGAGAGCCTGATTCATATTAATTAGCTGGTGCACACTCAGTGTCCTAATGAGAAAAGCTGAAGTATCTGCATCCCTTTAGAAGTACTTAACCTTTGGGGAGGGTCACCAGAACTGAAACCTATTACAGGGTGTGTCTGAAATTTGACTTGTATCTTGGCGCAGGAAAAACAGTGAGCCAATCACAGAAGCAGGAAATGTTGTTATTTCTTGGGCTGTCTGTACACCAATATTGTACAGAATGCCTCCAGGTTACCATACTGCATTGAATTTTACAGAAAATTACAGAAGGCTGTAGACTGAAAAGGAAACATAAGCTTTAAAAACATGAAATTACAACATGGCTTGTAAAGCAATTGTAACCCTTTAACACTTTTAGTACAATGATATGTCTAAAGCAGGGGGAAATATGCTAGAGATGTCACTACATAGAGCTTGAGGTACAGACTGAAATATTTAGAATAACTTGAATACCAGCTGGGGAAAATAAGTGTGACGTACACCTGTTGTCAAATTAAAAGCCAAAAAGAGAGGTTTGCTCAGTCTTAAGTTGGCATTACTTTAGTAGAATCTTGTATGGAAGTTCCTATGAAAATTCTTACTTGGAACTTTCTTTCTTGCCATCATGATTTAAACAATTTCAGTCAAAAAGCCCTTAAAGGATAAGTTTACCTTTGGAACAGGTTACATATTCCACCCCCGCAATTCAGTAACTGCCTGCCCATATCGGAGATACATACAGTGTACTGAGAGTCTGCATGATCTTAACATTAAAATCCATCATCTGAGGATTGTGGGTGTGATGCTTTACAGACTGCAGTGTGGAAAAAAATATATATATATATTTTTTAACCTTCTAAAATATGTGCATTCATTGGGGGGGTTGTTGAGGGGTAGCTCTGTACTAGAGAGGCTTTTGTTGGGGATGTATATTGTGTTGAAAGGAGAGCTTTTTACTAGAGAGATGGAGCTGTTGGAGGGAGAGCAGTGTACTGGAGGAGGTTGGGAAGGGGGCTCTGTACTGGGGGAGGGAAGGATGTTGACAGGAGAACCTTGTACTGGGTGAGGGGGATAATTTGGGGAGAGCGCTCTGTACTGTGAGGGTATTTGGGAGAAGAGCTTTAAATCGGGGGGAAGCAATTGGGGTGAGCTCTGTACAGGGGGATTCTGGGGGGGGGGGGGGGTTGGTTGTACACTGGCTGGCCTGTGTTACTCCTAAGCCTTGTGTCCTCTACAATATACAGTTCTGAACCTTACACCAGGGGTTGACAAATTTGCTTGGAATCTAGGAGACAGCTAAAAAAGTTAGGAGCCAGAAACGCACCCTGTCCCGCCAAGCTTGCGCGCAGAAGCGAACGCATATGTGAGTAGCGCCCGCATATGAAAGCGGTGTCCAAACGACACATGTAAAATATTGCCGCGATTGGTAGAGCGAGAGAAATAATTCTAGCCCTAGACCTCCCTTGTAACTTAAAACATGCAACCTGTAGAATTTTTTAAACATCGCCTATGGAGGTTTTATAAGAGTAAAAGTTTGGTCGCCATTCCACGAGCGGAAGCAATTTTGAAGCGTGACATGTTGTGTATAAATTTACTCAGCGTCACATTATCTATATATATAAAACTCAACGTTGTGTGTGTGTGTGTGTGTGTGTGTGTGAGTTGTTATGTATGTATGTCTGTATGTTCCAGCATCACGTCCAAAACGGCTAAAGATATTAACATGAAACTTGGCACACATGTTACTTATAAGTCAGCAACAAACATAGATAGGTGGTTTAACCCTTACCCCACCCCCATTTGCCATGGTCGGGGTTTTTCTTTAAAGTCCCATTCAACTCTATGGGAAATGCATGTTACTTCACTACTTCAAACGGCTGTAGATATTTCGATAACACTTGGTCACATGTTACTTATATGTCCCACTTAAACTATAGGATAGTTAATTTATCCCTTAACTACCACCCCCATTTTTGAGGGTCGGGGTTTTTGTTTAAAGTCCCATGCAAATCAATGGGAAATGTATGTTCCCACGTAACTTCTGTACGCCTGGAGATATTTCAATAATACCTGGTACACATATTACTTATATGCCAAATAAAAATATATGACAGTTAAATTAACCCTTACCTACACCCTTATATAAAAGATGGGTATATTTATATTCCTATGATTTTCCTCCCCAAAAGGTTAAGATAGGAAGACCGGGCAACGCCGGGTATTCAGCTAGTCTTTCACAATATAAAAGAAATTGGGCTAACTTTACTGTTGTCTTATTTTTTAATTGGAATAAAGTGTCTTTTTTACCAAAAAAGAGCGCTTGCAAGACTGCTGCGCAAATACGGTGTAAAATAAAGTATTGCAAACGACCGCCATTTTATTTTCTAGGTTGTTAGAAAAAAAAATGATTATATATATGTTTGGGGGTTTCTAATTAGAGGGAAGGTAGATGCAGTGAAACCACAGGGGAAGCTCCGTTAGCATTGCTGGTTGTCTTGTCATGCCACAACAAGATGGCGTCAGATCAATGAAGGAAGCATAGGCCTGCAGAAGGCTGCAAAGCCGCGGCCTTAATTACCGGCCGCGGCTTTGCGGCTTCTTTCCCCAGGCCGCTAATTGTGACCTGAGCCCGGATTTTGACGAACTCTGCCTTACACTTTGTATTACAACTCCTGAGCCCTGCATCCTGAGGGCAGGGGTGGTAGTGAGTAGGGTAAGAGTTTCTGCACCTAATCTCTGTGCAAAAATGCCTGCTGATGTGTACATATTTTGGATGATTTTTCCCCCCACAAAAACACATTCACAGTTAGGATTTCCATTGTTTGGGAATTTGCCTTCTGCTCCTACAGACATTTTCATTGTTACTTTTGAAAATGAACATAGCTTTGACCCTATCCTATAAACATTACAAAATTGAAGGAATGTTTCAAAAACAAACAAAAATTCTACTAGTGTATGGGCAGCTTTATTGGACAGTGTAGCAGACAATGCACACTACTACAAATGTAACATGGATGTGCTTGTTGCAGTTATTTACTGTAGATTTGTTGGCATAAGTTGATGTACTAACATTGCAGCCAAGTGCGAGGGAAATAGGTTTTGGCTCAGTTTCCTCTTTCAAAGTTAAAGCAAACTTGGATCAGCCAGAATGAACATCCTTTGTTTTAAAGTGTATTTTAAAAGTGAGTAGGATGATGACCAACACATTTAACTCCAGCTTTCTGAACTAGGAAAGAGGAACATTTAGGCTCCATGCACACTAGCAAAAAAAAGAAGAATTGATGAAAAATGCTGACAATAGCATTTTGTGCTGGCTAGTAGTAGCATTTTGGTAAGTTTTAGAAGCTTTTAGGCGTGTTAGCATTTTATTAGCGTGTTTACAGTGCAATAAGAAAACAAAAACACTTGAAAGAAGCCGTTCTATCCTCGCCTATTTCATGTCCCCTTCCGTAAGGACGCCAAATATGCATTACTCCATTGCCCAATCCCGGGCCTCTTCTCTCACCAGCAGAAATTAGCCACATACCTATTTATCGCTGCCAAGCGGACAATAGCGAGGGCCTGGAAAAAACCTTCTGTTTCATTTCCAGAGTTCAAGAATACCCCGACGACTCTTATCGATCCATGAAAAGATGTCTAGCGTCCTCCATGACTCTCATGCTAAATTTCTTAAGGTATGGGCCCCGCGGTGGTCCTATACACCCCCTAGTTTGCACCCGTCTAGTCTGGGGCTCTAAATTTAATTTGTCCTTACTTCCAGCCTGAGGGTTCTTCCTTTTTCTTTGTTTCTGAGCTTTTCCTCACTGCTCTGCTCTATTCTTCCCCTCTCTTTCTCCCTCTGCTGTGCATGTTTTTTATTTATTTTTTGGTTGTTTTCTTTGTTTAGTTTTGTTGTTTGTTTTTTTTTTTCGTTTTTTTTTTCCTCCCCCGTTTTGCGGATAACTCCGCCCCTCCCCCTTTTACCTGCCTTGGCCCCTGGGTCCTTCTGGCTCAGGCATAACGCACTGCCCCCCCTTCCCTGGCTGGGGAGACGGTGGTAATTTATAATTAGTTCCTTTTAATAGTATATATTCTATTATGTGCTTTTGTGTATACTATGTTTTATGTCCATATCCCTGCGTGGGAACTGGTTGTCTGTTTTTCCTCTTTTTTTTATATATATTTTAATAAAAATATTGTACCAGGAAAGAAGCCGTTCTAGTCGTTTTAGTAGCGTTTAGAAGTGTTTCGCATTTTTTCTGCCCAAAAACTCTACAAAAAAAAATATTTTATTCTAGAAGCATTATTCAAGCTTAGCGTTTGGGAGCAGAAAAATAGTGTGCATGGACACATTAGTATAACATTATTACTTTCTAGGAGATGGAAAAAATATTAGCTTCTAAGAGCATAAAGAAAACACTAGTGTCAATGGAGCCTTAGAACTAAGTCACAGGCAAAAAAAACTGCTCATACTTTCGTGATTTCAGATTGATAAGATAGGCCGCATCTGTAATAGCTCAACACATCATTGCACTTTGATCTTTTTACAGATATCTGTTAAAGCCCAAATGAGGAAAAATAGATACATTTATTTCACTAATGCAACTTAAAAGGTGAAACTTATATATGAGATAGTTCAAGCCATAATTTGTCATAATTGTGAAGACTATGGTTTACAGCTCAAGAAAACCCCAAATCCACAATCTCAGAAAATTTTAATATTGTGAAAAGGGTGCAATATTTTTCTAGGCTCAAAGTGTCCCACTCTAATCAGCTAATTAAGCCATAATACCTGCCAAAGGATTCCCGAGCCTTTAAATGGTCTCTCAATCTGGTTCAGTAGGAATCACAATCGTGGGAAAGACTGCTGACCTGACAGTTGTGCAGAAAACCATCATTGACACCCTCCATAAGGAGGGAAAGTCCTCAAAACGTAATTGCAAAAGAAGTTGGATGTTCCCAAAATGCTGTATCAAAGCACATTATAGAAGTTATGTGGGAAGAGAAAAGTGTGGAAGAAAAAGGTGCACAAGCAGCAGGAATGACCACGGCCTGGAGAGGGATTGTCAGGAAAGGCCATTCAAAAGTGTTGGGGACTTTCACAAGGAGTGGACTGAGGCTGGAGTCAGTGCATCAAGAGCCACCACACACAGACGGATCCTGGACATGGGCTTCAAGTGTCATATTCAACGCAGCTGTCTACCAGGAGATTTTGGAGCACTTCATGCTTCCTTCCACAGACGAGCTCTATGGGGGATGCCGACTTCATTTTCCAGTGGGACTTGGCACCTGCCCACACTGCCAAAGGCACCAAAACCTGGTTCAATTACCGTGGTATTAATGTGCTTGATTGGCCAGCAAACTCGCCTGATTCGAACCCCATAGGGAATCTATGGGGCATTGCCAAGAGAAAAATTAGAGACATGAGACCAAACAATGCAGAAGAGCTGAAGGCCGATATTGAAGCATCCTGGTCTTCCATAACACCTCAGCAGTGCCACAGGCTTATAGCTTTCATGCCACGCCGCATTGAGGCAGTAATTGCTGCATAAGGGGCCCAAACCAAGTACTGAGTACATATGCATCCTTATACTTTTCAGAGGTCTGATATTGTTCTATGTACAATTCTTGTTTTATTGATTGCATATAATATTCTAATATTCTGAGATTGTGGATTTGGGGTTTTCATGAGCTGTAAGCCATAATCATCACAATTATGACAAATATCACGGCTTAAACTATCTTGCGTTGCATGTAATGAGTCCATCTCATATATTAGTTTCACCTTTTAAGTTGCATTAGTGAAATATATGAACGTTTGCACGATATTCAAATTTTTCCATGGAAGGAATTCACATAATCTATGGCATAGGTGTCAAACACAAGGCCCGCTGGTCAAATACGGCCATCCAGGCCATTTCATGTGGCCCATGCACCTGGACATCTAATCTTACAGATACAACCGCCCCTTTTGAGGACAATCCTAATGCTGATGCGGCCTACGATCAAATTGAGTTTGACACCCCTGATCTATGGCCTGCCTCAATCACTGACCTGGAACAGGTGTGCAGATCAATAAAGTTATAGAAGAGTCAGAAGTTCTTATACGACGACTTGCTCACATATACATTAAAGCCTGATGGTCAGCATAACAGGAAGCAGAACTATTATTTGGAAAGGAGAGGTCGGGCATCCTTAAAGGAGCAGTAAAGGAAAACATTTTTTTTTTTTTGCTGAAATGACTGTTTACAGGGTATAGAGACATAATAGTTAACTGATTCCTTTTAAAAATGATTAAAAATCAATCATATAATGTGCCTGCAGTTTAGTTTTGTTTTTAAACTAGTTTCATGTTTCTGTGAAGTACAGAGACACACAGAACAAAAACAAACACAGGGCAGTGTTTGTTTTTAAAATGAATCTGATTGGTTCTGAGGAGTTTTAGACAGTAATCACACCTTCTTGATCATGAACCACAGTGAGAAGCTTGCATGAGTTTTTTCATAAGAAGCCAGACAAGCAGGAAGTGTAGAGATCAGAGAAGGATTACAGCTACTTCAAAGCAAAAACTAACAATGAGGACATGAAACCAGGACTGCAGTAAGGTAAAGGCAGCTATTTAGCTAAAAAAAAAATCCTTTAGTGACCCTTTAAGTCTCCATGCTTCCTTCAGGTCAGGTTTGCTTTCCTTTAAGTTTGGTCTTCGTATTATTTAGGCTATGAAAAGAGCAGACATCTGCCCTGTTTGTTATAGCTCCACCCACAGTAAATTCTAATGCATTGAAAACATTTTCTCCCTCCTTCTGCTCCAATCTTAAACAATGTATGCTTGGGTGAGCTATGTGCACATATTTATGGGATAGCCATTTGACCAACTTCCTCCTGCGGGTCAAACCTTTCCTAAACAATGTTACACTGTCGAGTGTCCACAGACAGCTTGAGAGATCTGTTCTATTCATTCATATAACCGTACCTCTTCCCCTAGTGTCTGAAAGAATAAAACCTCTCTGTAATGTCCTATCCAAGAAGAAATATCATTGAGGTGGACTTAGCAAAAGGTTAATACATCAACAGTGTGGAGTATACAGGCCATGTTTCAGTTGGGAAGCTCTCTTCTTAATACAAGCTTAGACTGCTGTATGTTTTATTAGAGTGCGTGGTATGCTAACTGGTATTAAAAAACAATGTTGGGGGCCCTGGTTTAGAATTTTTTTCATCAGGGCCCAATGGAGTTTAGCTACACCCCTGTTCCTGTGCCTTCATGTTACAGCAAGTACTATGTGTACAGAAAACAACTCAATGTGACAGCTACTCGACCCAGTACAAGCTTTGACTTGACAAACAACTCCATAGCTTGGGAAGTAAAAGTTAATTATTATTTTTTTTTGCACTCATGAAGATTTACTATCCAACCTGCAGCCTAGGAACAAGTTAACTTAATTCTCATCTTCAGTAATACACAGAAAAAAAAGTGATAAAGAAAGATCTCATTTACAATTTTTATTGACAGCTGTTCTATTTAACAAGTGATAAAAATATTGCGTAATCGCTAACAAACCTCAAATGCATTATGTAAACCTTTTACAACATTTAATGATCCAAGAGGAAGTTCCAACATAATATCTCAACATTGTATATGTCTGATGTATTTCCTCTTGAAATTGGAGATTGTGCAATGCACTTTCATAATAAGACATAAAAACATAAATTATTAAATAAAGACTGTGCTGCAGCTAGTGTGACAGAGCTACATAAGATCACAAACATTTTCAGACTTCAGTAAAAGCATAATTTTAGCCATTTTGTGATAACCTATGCTTCTAGAATCAAATATTTGTACAGTGTGGATGACAATGTAACAATGTCAATCAACCATTGGTTTTGGGCACCAGTTCTCAAAAAGGATAAATCGGGAACTGGAGAAAGTACAGAGAAGGGCAACCAAGCTGATAAGAGGCATGGAGGAGCTCAGCTATGAGGAAAGATTAGAGGAACTGAATTTATTCAATCTTGAGACAAGGAGAATAAAGGGGGATATGATCAACATGTTAAAATATATAAGGGGTCCATATAGAACTTGGAGTTGAGTTATTCACTTTACGGTCAACACAGAGGACACGGGGGCACTCTTTACGTCTAGAGGTGGTTCTGGCCAGCTCAGTAGATTTCTTTAATTAAGAAAGGCCTGGATACTTTCCTAAATATACATAATATAACTGGGTACTAACATTTATATGTAAAGTTGATCCAGGGAAAATCAGATTGCCTCTCGGGGGATCAGGAAGAATTTTTTTCCCCTGCTGTAGCAAATTGGATCATGCTCTGCTGTTTTTTTGTTTGCCTTCCTCTTGATCAATTGTGGGTATAGAATTGGCTATATGGGATTGTACAATATTTTTAATTTTATTTATTTTTTATGGTTGAACTTGTGTCTTTTCAACCTGACGAACTATGTGTAGTTGAGCATCATGGGAAATGTAGTTCCAGAACATCTGGGGTGCCAAGGTTCGCCATCACTGCCCTATACAGACGGCCCCTGGGTTATGAACAAGTTAGGGACTGTAGGTTTGTTCTTACGTGAAATTTGTTTGTATGTCGGAACAGTACATTTATAATGCCGCGTACAGACGGTCGTTTTTTGTGATAGAAAAAAACGACGTTTTATGTGATTTTCAAAAACGGCGTAGCATACACACCATCGTTTTTTCAAAATGCTCTAGCAAAGCGCGGTTACGTTCAGCACGTACGACGGCACTCTGTTCCATTCAAGCTCGCTTCAAAACTTGCTTCTGAGCATGCGCGGGTTTAAAAACGTTGTTTTAAAAGTCGTTTTGCCCACACACTATCATTTTAAATGACAAAAAAAACGACGTTTTGAAAAAAGACATAAAAAATTGAAGCATGTTCGAATTTTTTTTTGTCGTTTTTCAGAAGACATAAAACAACGTTTTCCCCACACACGCTCATTTTAAATGGCGTTTTCAAAAATGTCGTTTTTTTTCCATCACAAAAAACGACCGTATGTACGCAGCATGAGTGTAACTCCAGCCTGTGCAGTGATGTGGGATGTTCTGGCTGCTTCTGCGCATGCAGTCATGTTATTTGGGGCTCATGTGGCAATGCAGTACTGCAGTGTGGGATGTTTCTGGTGCTGCAAGATAGTTGCTCGGCTGTACCTGGGACCAGTGTGGAGCGCAAGCGGCCGGCAGTGACGTCACGCTACCTCCGTTCGTAAGTAGGAGTTATTCGCAACTCGAGGACTGCCTATAGTAAGGCGCTGCATTTTTGGGCGTGTAAGAGCAGATAAGCACCATTGGATTCAGTGGACTGCTGAACACCACAATTTGGACACTATTTATAAGGTATTCTAGCCAAGATAAGAAAATAGATTTGCTTACAGAAAAATGACACAACATCATAAATCTCAGGGTCAGGGTACAACCTATGGAATCCAAAAATCAATATTTGGGCACTGCAGGTAAATAATACATGGAATTGTTTTTGATGGCATCGATTCTGTTGGATTCCTTTAAGAACCATCTTTTTAGGGGAAAAGAGCAATCACAGACATTGACTTGGGGATCAACTACAAGCATTTAGGCAGCATGCAAGTGTCAGAACCACCACCAAAATGGGCCTTTATTGCTGAACAAGTAGTTTAATAGTTTTCACCCAATAAAAGAATGGTGGGGGGTACAAAGGAGTATGGCAGCAGATTCCACTGAACTAAACTAGGATTCGACCTTCTGCCAGGCACTATGCCGCAGGAGCAATAATCATAAAAATAATGCTGGCAGCAGAATGGTGGGTTCAGTAAATCAAAATTCTTACTTTTTTACTTTTTAGACATTTGTATTACAGAAGGAAAAGATTTTTGACTTAATCCCCCAAGTAAAAAGGCTACTTATTACTATTCCTGAACTATATAGTGCCACAAAACTCAGTAGCACGGTCTTCAAACAGGACAACAACAATGTTAGGGAAACGCTTCACAACATTAATAATTAGGACAGTACCTTATTTAGCCATTTCAATCCTGGGATTCGATCCGCATTTATCTGTTCTTCTAACCACGGCCGCATCCGCATCCTTTCCACAGGCATTTTTTCCAGGTTCAAGGAATGACACTGCAAGAAATGTATTTAAAAAAAAATGTATTCAACAGGTAAAGTAACAAAGTGATATATTAACAAATAAGGAGTTTACCAGATACAACCAAGTATGTAAAAGTGTTTTAAAGGCACTGTACACATTTAAATGTTTTTGCTGTTTTAACTTGATATTAAAGTGGTTGTAAACCCGGAATTTTTTTTTTAAAACACCTGCAAGACAAAGCCATAATGAGCTAGTATGACTAGCATACTAGCTAATTATGCATTACTTACCTTAGAACGAAGCCCCCGAAGCTGTCCTCGTCTCCCCCCCTCCGGCCGCAGACAGCTGTGATTGGCCGGAGCGGCGAAGACGTCACTCCGCGCATGCGCGCGGCAGCCGGCAAAAACGTCATTGCCGTTTTTTTCAAAGGGGATTCTCACTGCGCCGTTGTCTACGGCGCGCATGTGCCGTAGACAACGGTGTATACGTATTGGCAAATATCTCCTAAACTGTGTAGGTTTAGGAGATATTGCAAACACCTACAGGTAAGCCTTAATCTAGGCTTACCTGTAGGTGTAACTTCTTGGGGGGGTTTACAACCACTTTAATGTGTTCCTATTCCCCGTGTCATTTATTTGCTTTAGCTTGTAACGACAGGATCGCGTGTTGTGGCTGCACTTTCGTGGTCGATTGATTCCCCTATGTCCATGTATTCATTCACCTAGCTTATCCCTATTCGCTAATGCCTAGCACACACACAATAAGAATATCAGACAAATGATCGTGCTTTTTTTTTTTTTCATGTTAGTCTCATATCGAAAACCAGTGGAATACTAAAGTTCCAAAAATTCTCATATGACAGAATACAACTTCGGAAGCGATTTAATGTATTGTATCCTTTCATTTACGAGCATGCGTGGTCTTGGTCACACAATTCTTGTGTGTACAAATACTATACTAATTACAAAAAAAGACTTACCTTACGTGAAAAAACATTTGTGCTTGTCCCTTCAGATAATTTTGCATGAACTGTCGTGATTGGCTCTCGAAAGCTATGTACCAATGATCAGATTATCGGGTGATCGCTTCAAAAGGCGGTATTTTTCGTGCAATTTTCCCATTGTGTGTTCTAGGCCCTTTTTTTACTGGGCAGATTAAGTTTCGAACAGCAGGGAATCCGCTCAGGTATCCCCTGCTGACCAGAGCACAGAGGGCGGATGACACATCCTTTTGCTTTCAGTTTTTGCAGGACGCAGGACACAGAGCCCACTCTGCTCTATGGGTGGGCCGGCGTAAACAGACTCCGCTGTCCATTTATACCTGGCTACCCCTTGGATCCGATCTGCCTAAACAAGAAGGGGACAGGATCCTCCTCTTTTTTTTTTGCAGACTGGATTGGACTCAGAGGTAGCCTATCCAAAGGAATGCATACCCTTCCAATGAGGTTCACCGGAAAAAAACTAACTGGTAGACATGATCAAATTGCCCATGTTAAAGGAGTCTAAGGGATGGGTAACTTCTTGTTCTGGCAGCTTCCAGTATATGCCTCACCATTTCCTCTGGGCATCTCAACTATGGGAGTGCTAATATGATGAAAACACATTTCTTCCCTTCATTACTCTGCCTGCTTGGTCTGTGTCAGGTCTAATTACTATGAAGCTTTCACCTGCAGAGCACTAGACTGAGAGACCCAGGGATTGTGGGATACTGTCGCAGCTGACTTTTCAAAAACACACACTTATCTGTCCCAGGATCCAAAGATATCCTCACCCACCAACCCTGCTCTTTATCGGTCTTCGGGTGCAAGCACCGACATCTCAACTATGGGCAGTCAACTATGACTCCTTACGGCTTCACAGCTTAACGCATAATCTCTGTCTGTAGTCTAACCTGTGCAGTGCCATTCTGCATGCCTCATTATTTTAACCCAGAAAACAGAAACTGCTGACAAAGGAATGTGAAGATTTACGTTACTACAGATTGCGTTTACAGGGCTACAAAAGGACACTGTGAAACTACATGATCAGTGCACATCTTATGCAAGTGAAAAAACACAAGGTGCAGGTAGGAAGGTTCATAATGTCTGAAAGAAAAATAAGTATAATTTTGATAGGATGGTTTGAATGCAATATGAATAAACTTGTTATTGTCCGTGTTACTGCTCAATAGTAGCAATGTGAGAGAATGCAAATGTAATCTACTTGTATATATGTTATCATTTGGTCCTAAAACATACTACTGGAAATTAAAGACTATTATTATTACTGCACAAACTAAAGCTGACCATACACTAGTTTTTGTGCAAAAATTTGAATTTTCTATTTTTCATTTTTTTTACTTTCTAGTGGAAAGTGGGGTCAAATTGGCAAATTTTTAACCAAAGTGATGCAAAAACTCAAAGTAGCAGGATGAGAAAATGTTCTTGTCCAATGAAATTCTGTAAATGTGGTTCTCGCATTTGTATAATTGTACACTTTGTAATGAAACCTTTTGAATATATCTAGGCATTCCATCTAAATAGCAGGCCTGGATGAAAATCTAAGGTCTTTCAAACAAAACTAGTCAACTCAATGATGGCAGGAAAGGAAGTTCAGGTGAACAATTTTACTACGATAGCTTAAATCTAACCGTGTATAGTCATGTTTAGAGTAGATTGTAAATGGGGCATAACAAAAAAAAAAAAAGAAAAAAAAAGAAGAATATTAAAGCAGTCCGTTTTCTCATAAAGGACCAAAAATTAAACCTAGCATGCTTGTTACAGAATTCTGTATTGTGTTTGTGAATTGTTTTTGAAGCCATTGCATTGTTTTGGGTGTGTGTGTACTAAACATATGAAAAGATTTATGTCCTCCTTGCTCCAGAATGGAATCTAAATGACTGGAGGAAGCAGTACAATATGCTGGGAAGCGATGCAGCCAAACATGCAGAGAGGAATGTGTTTTGTGAACATCAGATCAGTGCTTGTAAACCAATTTGGATTTTTTAGGACTCAAATCTTGCTCCTGTTTGTAATTCTTAAAGCTAAGCTCCTGAAATTTGGACATTTGCAATGGAAAAATGTAAGGTGTTCTGTGAATGGAGGTGACTAGAATGAACATCACAATCTCCCCTTTTCAAATCACGGAACGCCTTGTATTCTGTGAAAAGAATACAACACATTTTCTGACTGGAGCTCATGCAGAGTGAGCGAACTGTTATCATTTGTGTACTCCACTTGGAAGTGTAAATCTCAGCACCAAAGATTTGGAGCTAACTGTACTGTATAGGCTGAAAGAAAGTAAAAATTCTCCCAAATGCAGCAGCAGTAGTTCATCAGTGGCCTTCGGCAAGAGTTCGGTTTTAAACAACGTTTGGATTCTGTAAGAGACAAGTCAGCTCTATGGTCTCTCTGGCCTTGACACCAGGTCTGGTGAGGTATTTCACAAATAAATTATAGGCAATCATTGTCGTGGTATTTTGGGAAATGCACTGTGGTGCATGTAACAATTGCTGTTAAGCAATTGCATGGAATTAAATATAACAAGCACAAATACAGTTTCAAGTTGTTTTTCGTGGAAAGTTAAATTGTAATCCAGACTTGCTGTCTTTGCCACATTTGGGAATGTTTTTTGGTACAGAAAATTGATATATACAAATCATTGATTGACCTACCAAGACTTTGACCCCTTGTTTAAAAATTTAACCAGCATGGTCCTCTGTCTATCCAAAAAACAGACAGGTGAAGCCAAAGATAGAGCTTCATCCACATCATTAAAAGTGGCACTATCACGTAATTTTTTCATCTTTCCATCTATTAGAGAGCATTTACACAGGAGGCAAACACGACTTCCTAGCACGACTTTGGGAGGCAACTTGGACACTACTTGAGTATGAATCATCAGGCAACTTACAAGGCAACTTCAAGTTGCCTCCAGGACAGTACAAGGCAACTTCAAGTTGCCTCCAGGACAGTACAAGGCAACTTCAAGTTGCCTCCAGGACAGTACAAGGCAACTTCAAGTTGCCTCCAGGACAGTACAAGGCAACTTCAAGTTGCCTCCAGGACAGTACAAGGCAACTTCAAGTTGCCTCCAGGACAGTACAAGGCAACTTCAAGTTGCCTCCAGGACAGTACAAGGCAACTTCAAGTTGCCTCCAGGACAGTACAAGGCAACTTCAAGTTGCCTCCAGGACAGTACAAGGCAACTTCAAGTTGCCTCCAGGACAGTACAAGGCAACTTCAAGTTGCCTCCAGGACAGTACAAGGCAACTTCAAGTTGCCTCCAGGACAGTACAAGGCAACTTCAAGTTGCCTCCAGGACAGTACAAGGCAACTTCAAGTTGCCTCCAGGACAGTACAAGGCAACTTCAAGTTGCCTCCAGGACAGTACAAGGCAACTTCAAGTTGCCTCCAGGACAGTACAAGGCAACTTCAAGTTGCCTCCAGGACAGTACAAGGCAACTTCAAGTTGCCTCCAGGACAGGAGGATTCCAGTGGCCAATCAAACAACAATCAGCTCTGTGGGAGGGAAGGGGAGGGAGGTGTTTGCCTGAGAAATGTAGGTTATCTTCCTGTATTGTTGCTTCAGTTAAGAGGCGACTTCCATTGAAATCAATGGGAACAAGTTGCCTAGAATCGGATTGAAGTAGTACAGGAACCTTTTCTGAAGTCGGAGCGACTTTAGTAGTGTACATTAAGACGGCTCCCATTCACTTCCATTCATTTTCTCGACCGCGCGACTTGGAGCGACTTGAAGTCGGATCCCAGGTCGCCCCAGTGTGAACCGGCTCTTAAATCCTCTGCCCTTGTTGTTTTAAATTTGGATAGTAAAAAAATTGCTCTGTCAGTAAATACCTTACACAACCCACTTCCTGTTTCTTTGTCTGGTAATAAGCCCATTTATTTTATTTTTTATTTATTACTATTTGTTTGTGAAGTGCACATATACCACCAGTCGGTGGTGCCAAAGCGCTTTGTGACAGATTGCCCGGATGTTCTGGCGAGGGTAGCATAAATAAAACGCAACTGCTGCAGAGCAGGAGGAGATAGAGAAGAAGAGAGAAGAGAAAAAGGAGAGGGAGAGCGAGTGGATGAACAGAGGAAAATTGGCCTAGGATTGGAATGCTTGGAGATATAGCCAGGTCTTCAGCTTTTTCCTGAACGTATATAGGCTTGGGGAGATACGAATGGTAAGCAGGGTTTGGTTCCAGAGAGTTACCCCCGCAGAGCCACATCCGTTTTCTCCTATGGAATTAGCCTATCGGTATTGCCCAGTGATTAGAGCTTTGTCGGCTGAACGGAGACAGCGTCTAGGTGTATAGTGTGGGGTCAGGTCTGATAGAAACTGAGGGCCCTGTAAATCAGGCAGAGGCTTACGACATCATGCACAACTCTCTCACTCTCCTGAGAGTTTGCCAGGAAGGGAGAAGGAATGAGTCATAAAAGGGCTGCAAAGCTGGAGGTGTGCCTCTGTGTGTCTGTGTAAATCCAGGAAGCCAACAGGCAGCAGCTTCAGCTGCCCACAGTTAAAATGGTTGCAGCAAGACTTCGTGGAGGGAGATTTCTGCAGCATATTTGTACAGAATCACAGTACATATAAAATAATATGCAAAGTGGTTTGAGGAAAGCTTCAGAATGGCAAATATGCGTTTATTACAAATTATGTGAGCAATTCATCTTTCATAAAAGACTAGCAAATTCCATCAAATTCTTTTTCCCTTCTTTCCTATTTAATTGTATAATCTATGCTTCGAGCACCAAAGATACCAAACTAAACTGTGAACACAATAGAGTATCATCCATAGGTGCAGGGTGTTCACTGAGGGTGGGGGGGGTGGGGCGTCACTGTGCTCTGACCCATACTGCACCAATGGATGATCCACCCCTTGTTGACAGTCAGGGTTGATTGGTGCGGTGGTGGGGGCAGTTACAAACACGATCTCCCTGTATGGCTTTCAAAGAAGCAGTTCAGTTGATAGCCACTTCTCCTCCTTCCCTCCAGTGGCTTTCAGCTGCTTCATTGAAAGCTATTACAGGGAAACCAGTGCTTGCAACTGCCCTCACTACCGGATTGATTACACCCCGATTGTCCACCTGTGTGCTCTCCGGTGACCTCCAGTTCATCCTTAGGCCCCCCAGGTGACCCTCCAGTGTCATCCCCCGCCCCCGTGTCGCCCCCTTCTCCCGCCAGCTGCTCTGGAGATTTTTGGCTTTCACTCCTGTCCTGGTAATCATGTCACTTGGAGAGGGAGTGATGGAAATCTTTCCTATGGAAGAACCAGTTTGAAAGCATGGATACTTCAAAAAATAATATGTTATGAAAAAGCCCTTTATACAGTATATACCTCATAAAATTACAGGCCATTGAAGGTTTATTCCAGTCAGAACTGAAAATGAAACCCATGTGATGAGTGCAGCCTATCTGCTTCTATGCAACAGTCAGCAGAGGAAGTTACACAGTGTTTGCTTGTGCCAATATCACAGCGGCCATTTTCTTCAGCTACACCCCCTCATAGCAATCACCTGACCATTTATTAATCACATGAGAATTGAATGTGCTCTTGCATTTAAAAAAGTGGTGTCATTTTAGAACATTTATTAATGAGAAACTGTATCTAAAATTTAAATACTGAACTAGTAATAAGTAATTAGAGAAATAAGAGAGTCCTGGGAAGTAGTGAAGACTTGGCAATGGTATAGCCTATCTCTTTTTAATCTTCACATTCCAAACAGAGTCAAAGTGCTGGTCTGACTACGAGTGGATGCAAATTCTGTGCAAGCAGTTCATATCATAAACACTACAGAACACCAAGAGCAGCACAGTACTTGGAAATATTATTTTCCTTTTCGTACATAATGGGACACAAAGCAGCCATATACAATACTACCAGGGTTATAAACCACCTATAGGTGAATGGACACTGGCATGGACACTGGCAGAATAAAAAAGTCAGGAAGTCCACCTCTATATAACCCCTCCCATACAGGAAGTACTTCAGTTTTTCCGCCAGTGTCTTAAAAGGTGGATGGTCAACTTTTTACTCTGTGCGTTTGCTAAGCTAAAGGTCCCGAGCCGGTTCTTGAGACTCAAGGAACAATTTTATTAATCGGATCCATTTAAAAAAAAAGCTGCTATGCCAAGATAAAATGGTACCCAAACCTTGTAAAGAAGGTCAGAAGCAACTATCAGGTTTTTCCGGTAATGCGACCCCGAGTGGCACTAGACCCTGCGTTGTGGAAATCCTGGGCACTTGAGAACTAAGGCATTGCCTGTAGAGTACTGTACAGGTCAAAGGGAGTGGACCCTCATATTAAAATGGTACTCAGTCCTTGAAGGTGCGTGGCTGCCAGAACACAGCGTGATGGATGAAGGATGGACCTCTGGTTTAGGATATAGTCCTGCGGTGGGAATGACAAGTGGCCACTGTGCGAGCAGGAGCCGATTATTATATATTCCCCTGCAACACTGTTTATCCTAGTCTGATTCGTTTAAAAAAATAAATTTAAATACATTTTTTAAAAAAACACAACTTCCCTTGCTGAACTGTGCTTTTTATTTTGCCCTCAAGGGGGCTTGGGATTGCTGGTCGGCATTTCTCCATTCGGGCAGGAGCGTGCGCGTAAACCATACCACGCTCTGCCCATTGCATACCCCACTCCACCCCACTATGCCCATCGCGTACCCCACACCCATGGTTCTCAACCTCAGTCTTCATGTACCCCCCAACCGTCCATGTTTTCAGATTTCCCTTTACTTTGCACTGCTGTTTTAAATAAATATCCATGACATGGTATTGATAAAAAACGATTTTATCAAAGAAAAGTTCCCAAAACATGGCCCGTTGGGGGTACTTGAGGACTGAGGTTGAGAACCATTGCCCTACACCTCCCCAACTCTGGCCATCGCATACCCTACACCTCCCCAACTCTGGCCCTTGCATACCCTACACCTCCTCAACTCTGGCCCTCGCATACCCTACACCTCCTCAACTCTGGCCCTCGCATACCCTACACCTCCCCAACTCTGGCCCTCTCATACCCTACACCTCCCCAACTCTGGCCATCGCATACTTCATACCACTCTACCCTGTACATCACATACTACACTCCATTCCGCAAATCTCTGGTAAACCTCCATATGTCTGATCTAAAAATATGACAATCTACACAATATATACTCCCCTCCACTGTGTACATCATATAACCCACACCACACCTCTCCATTCCATACATTACATAACCTACACAACTCCACTCTGTACATCTCTGCTAATAAACCTCCATTTGTCTTCAATTTAAAAAAACATAAAAAAGTTGCTCTCGTGGCATGCAGAACATGTCAACATTCATATGGCCACAAAACAAGCCCTGATGCATTCATATTACATTTTTTATGGCTTGTTTACACAATAGGCAGTTGAACCACAGTTGTAGCCCCCTCTAAGCTGCAAAAGTACTAATGCGAGGTGTAAGGAACGGACAATTTATATCTCATATTGAGTTTTGGCAGCCAGCTATAGAAGACAAGTTTTTTCATTTAGGCTGCATTCACATCTAGGCGGACGAAATCGCGGCGTTTTGTCGCCGCAAATCGCAGTAAAAATAGCGGCGTTTTGTACCGCGATTTGCGGCGACAAAACGCCGGTATTGTCCGCCTAGATGTGCCCCAAGATGACCCCCTCTATGGAGATGATTCCCATCTCCTAGCCGAACGCTCGAAGACGCCTGAAAAAAAGGTCCGGGACCTTTTTTCAGGCGGCAGGCGACAGGCGTCCGGCGTTCGGCGAGGAGATGTGAACCATCTCCATAGAGGGACATCTGTTTTCAGCCCTCTGGCGGCAGCGGCGTAGCGCTACAGGCGTAAAAACGCCTAGATGTGAATGCAGCCTTAGGCTTAATTTCCACTGGCGTTTTTACAGCCACTTGTGTTAGCCTTTTTTTCAGCTTAAAAACGCCTGTCCATGTTTATTTTGTAAAAAAAAAACAAAAAAAAAAACAAAATTTTTGTGAGCTGGAGCTCAAAAACGCCGCGGTAGCGTTTTTGAGCGTTTAACGTCTGGCGTTTTTACAGCTCTACTCTGAAGCTTCAGAACGCCCTGGCCCTGCATTTTTTTACAGCTCAAAAACGCCTATGCCATTTGCAGCTCAAAAACGCCTATGTGGGCATGATGCCATAGAATAACATGGACAGGCGTTTTTAAGCTGTAAAAAACGCTCAGAAAAGTGGCTGTAAAAACGTCAGTGGAAATGAAGCCTTATTGTTTAATAATAGAAGTCACGCTAAGTTTATGAATAAAAAATTCAGCACAGGGTAGAATTGAATTGCTATGATAATGTAGCTGGAAATTATATTTACTTTCCCGCCACCTTTGCTTTTTGCTTGAAAATAGTTGTACCCTTATAATCACGTGCACACCACAAATTAGGCAGACAAGCAGGGACTGTACTATGTAATAGTTAGGCCTTATAGTAGTAATACACATAGCAGACAAACTAACATGCTTTATCTGTGAGCCAGTCAGGCTATTTTAGTTACTTAGACTGGAAGGGGGAGGTTGAAGAGGGCTTACACTACAGGAAGTGAATGCCACAGAAGGGACATCACCAGTGGGGCTTCATTCTATATTCTAAGTAGCAGGCTGGAGAAGCAGAAGTAACATCGGAAACTGCACAATGCTCACCCACACAATAGCTGCATATATGGCATTTCAGTAGTTTAAACAGTTTACACAAATGTGTAATCTGTATTTTTACCTTCAGTTTTGCTTTCTGAATTCTCGTGTGTAACTTTGTTTACATGAAGTTTGACAGAACCCTCTTTAAAGAGCATTCCATAATGTGCTCCCTACCTTTGCAATTTACTACCATTTCTGAACAATTCTTAGACCACCATGCTTTGCATATTCTCTACTTCAGTTTACATATCAGATACTCCACCCCACACCATTCTGTAAATGTCATACTCCACTCCACTCTGTGCATCACATTCCCCCCCCCCCACTCTGTGCATTATGTACCCCACAATACTTGGTACCCCCACTGCACATCACACACCCTTCACCACCCCACTATGCCCATCGCATACCCCCACACCACCACACTCTGCCCATCGCATACCCTACACCACCACACTCTGCCCATCGCATACCCTACACCACCACACTCTGCCCATTGCATACTTCATACGACTCTACCCTGTACATCACATACTCCACTTCATTCCGCAAATCTCTGGTAAACCTCCATATGTCTCCGATTTAAAAATATGACAATCTACACAATATATACTCCCCTCCACGGTGTACATCATATAACCCACACCACACCTCTCCATTCCATACATTACATAACCTACACAACTTCACTCTGTACATCTCTGCTAATAAACCTCCATTTGTCTTCAATTTAAAAAAAACATAACAAATTTGCTCTCGTGGCATGCAGAACATGTCAACATTCATATGGCCACAAAACAAGCCCTGATGCATTCATATTAAAATTGTTATGGCTTGTTTACACAATAGGCAGTTGAACCACAGTTTTAGCCCCCTCTAAGCTGCAAAGGCATGCCATGGTGCTTTGTGACAATAATGATATCCTATTCAACAGGCAGTACTGTCGCTAAACACGCCAATTCAAATTGAATAGGGCCAACCTGCCCTGTTACTGTACGGTCGTGTAGAAATTTAATGGTTAAAGCAGGTGATAAGAAGGCAACATATCACCTCCCAGACACCTGTCAACCAGCCCCTGAAAAACGATCCACTGTATATCATGTACACCAGGGGTGCTCAACCTTTTGAAGAGCAAGGGCCACTTAAAGCGGTTGTAAACCGCATATATAATTTTTTTTTTTTTTTTACCTGCAAGGCAAAATGCATAATCAGCTAGTATGCACCGCATAATAGCTGATTATGAAATACTTACCTAAAAACGAGGTGAACAACACTTACCTGGTTCACAAGCCGAGCGAGATGTCATCTTGCTCCGGCGTGTCCTTCCGGGTATCGCCGCTCCAGCGCTGTGATTGGCTGGAGCGGCGCCGCTCCAGCGCTGTGATTGGCTGGAGCGGGCGCCGCTCCAGCGCTGTGATTGGCTGGAGCGGCGATGACGTCACTCCCGCGCATGCGCGCGGGAGATTTAAAAATCGGCAAGGTCCGGCGGCTGCCGGATCTTCCGCCGTGGATCCCCCCTGCGCATGCGCCGCCCGCATTGCGAGGGGAATATCTCCTAAACCGTACAGGTTTAGGAGATATTCTTTTTACCTACAGGTAAGCCTTGTTATAGGCTTACCTGTAGGTAAAAGTGCAAATTTAAGGTTTACAACCGCTTTAAGTGGCTTGGTAACCGGTTGCGGGTTACACTCCGCATATGCAGAACGAACACGGACACAGCCCACTCGACTCTATGAGCCCTCCAATCGCCCCTTCTGTGTGTTTTTTATTTTAGCGGATCAGATTAAAGGTAGGTGGGTGTAAACGGACATAAGTCTGTTTACATTTTCCACTCCATAGAGCTTTTACACTGATGCACTGTGGTTTACAGACACTGTGGGTGCAGAGCAGTGCGCTTGTGGCTTTCCTACGGGTTAGCTGCACTTTGCCATAGACTTCTATTATATCCTGCAGGTGTGGTGCAGTTTCTGAAAGCGCACCAAACTGTAGGTAATAACAGAGGTCATTGGCTCAACCAGCCATCAGGGTCATTGGCTCAACCAGTGGCCAAATGTGGCCCGCGACCTCCTGCTCCCTGAGCAGGAGGTCGCGGGCCACATTTGGCCACTGGTTGGGCACCTTTGATGTACACATTATGTGATCCCCAGTAGAACAAATATGTCCAACAAGTAAGACAAATCAACCATAAGATAAAATGATCAAATCAGATTTAAGTGACCCTGGGTGACAGCGGTGGACTTAGACACCAGAGATCTGTGCAAGAACAATATTGGGCTTCCCATTTAGCTAATAACCAAGTACAAACACTGATTTACTGCGTTTTGATATATAAACAGATGGTTAAGTAGCTAGACAAATCTATCCCGTAGACAGATGCAGATGGAGAGAAGCAAGACCATAAACTGTCTAATGGTCCGAATTTGGAACAGCAAACACTCACTGAAAGTCTAATTGATTTCAAAATGAAATGGGAGAAGCATCCTGCATGTCTCAGCATTGGACAGGCCGGTCAGTAAAGCAGGGTGCTGCTGCCCGATACCACTTGGATATTACATCCAATAGCTTGGGCATCATAACAAACGCTCTGGTGTATGTGACAGTGGGAGGGGGTGAGCAGAGATTCTCAGTTTTGTTCCAAGAAAATAAAGTTTTAAGGGCAGTAATATTATAAACAATCTCAAATGCGTCTTCAAGATAACAGATCAAAGTTCTGTTTCATGAGTGGTGGTGTTTTCTTTGGATGAATTGGCCTGTCTTGCCGATTACAGCAAAAGTTGCAGACAAATTAGAAGAGAAATAGTCCTAAAATGCTGTTTGGGCGAAAAGGGGCGATCTAACCACAGGACATTTTCCCACAAGACAATATTCTGTAACCCAGGGCTCGACAAATCCCGGGCGCCAGGTCGCCGTGGCGACTAGAAATAGGGTCCTGGCGACTTGGCTTGGAAGGGGGGCAACATTTTTTTTTTTTTTGAGCTGGCGCCATCTGGTGGTGGCCGTTGGTATTACAAGTTAAACAGCAATTCTAATGTAATTTTTCACTATTTTCACTGCCACCTTCTTCCCTCTAATTAGAACCCCCAAACAT
The DNA here is from genome assembly GCF_905171775.1 of Rana temporaria. Taxonomy (NCBI): domain Eukaryota; kingdom Metazoa; phylum Chordata; class Amphibia; order Anura; family Ranidae; genus Rana; species Rana temporaria. The sequence goes on along the minus strand of NC_053489.1, from coordinate 560,690,969 downwards.
TATATATATTTTTTATCCTAACACCCTTGAGAATAAAATGGCGATCGTTGCAATACTTTCTGTCATGCCGTATTTGCGCAGCGGTCTTACAAGCGCACTTTTTTGGGAAACAATTACACTTTTTTTAATTAAAAAATAAGACAACAGTAAAGTTATCCCCATTTATTTTAATATTATGAAAGATAATGTTACGCCGAGTAAATTCATACCCAACATGTCACGCTTCAAAATTGCGTCCGCTCGTGGAATGCCGACAAACTTTTACCCTTTAAAATCTTCATAGGCGACGTTTAAAAAAATCTACAGGTTCCATGTTTTGAGTTACAGAGGAGATCTAGGGCTAGAATTATTGCTCTCGCTCTACCAATCGCGGCGAAACCTCACGTGTGGTTTGAACACCATTTACATATGCGGGCGCTGGTCACGTATGTGTTCGCTTCTGCGCGCAAGCTCGTCGGAACGGAGCACGTTTTCTGGCTCCTAACTTTTTTAGCTGGCTCCTAGATTCCAAGCAAATTTGTCAACCCCTGCTGTAACCTATTGTATTGTATTCCCTTCAAGGAAAAATATAACAAATACAAGATACCGTACATCATGATTGTCTTATGTCCCCTTTTGTGCAGTCATAATGTGCTTTTAAAAGTTCTGGTGTGTGGAGCTCCTGCCTATAGGGGGGTTCCTTTACCTTGCAAGGTCTCCCTGAAGACACCCCCTGTTCAGGGGACGCATGCGCTCTCCCGCTGTGCTTGAGGAATGCAAGCATATTCGTGGCAGCGAGCTGGCCCAGGGATGCAGTCTGGCACTGTGTCAGACATATGCACATAATGGGCAGCACTTGGTGCTTTGTATGGACATATGTGCAGTACAGGCAGCACAAAGGAATCATGGGACATGTAGTCCCGAGAATCTATGACATGCGCAGGGTGCACTCTACCTAGCCGGAAGTGCGGGGAAGGGCAGAAGAGAGGGAAGCAGGACACTAAACAGTTAAAATGTAGAACGGGCACAATAAACATTTAAACAGTAAACAGTGTAATGCGCTCAAATGATTGTTTAATAAATAAATAACCAAAACAAAAAACATATACAAGTCACAAAACTTTAACCCCAATAATTACCATAAATATATAAAGGCCTCATGCACACTGGATGTTTTTACAGCTGCTGTTTTGGGCTTCAGGCGTTTTTTTTTTTTTTTCTGCAGCCATTTAACGCCCCAGCATGTTATCCTATGTGTCCATGCACATATAGGCTTTTATCAGCGTTTTTTGTCAGGGGCGTTTTCTAGCTGCAAAAAAAAAACACGAACTAGTGCGTTTTTCAGCTGTAAAAATGCTCCAACTCTGTTAAAAGCTTAAAAAACACAGCTATTCTGTGTTTATGAGCGTTTTTGAGCAAGTATAGTTTTACTTAAAAAACGCTACTGCAAAACTCATTCTACAGCTAGCATTACTGGCATTTTTATAATGTTCAGTGTGTGCACGAGGCTCTAATAAATGCATCCATGCAAATCAAAAAGTGCATGTCTAACAAAGTGCAAAGTTCACTCACACAGGGGGTTATTTAGGCAAATCCACTTTGCACTACAAGTGCAAACTACAAGTGCAAAGTGCACTTGAAATTGCACTGAAAGTGCACTTGGAAGTGCAGTCGCTGTAAATTTGAGGTGTAGATCTGAAATGAAGGGAAGCTCTGCTGATTTTATCATCTAATCATGTGCAAGCTAAAATGCTGTTTTTTATTTTCCTTTGCGTGTCCCCCTCGGATCTATAGTGACTGCACTTCCAAGTGCACTTTACAC